>NC_142935.1:45764011-46044011 GCF_046866305.1 Octopus bimaculoides | reverse complement strand
ATATATATAAAATATATATAGTTTTAGGGAAAATAACCAAGTTTCAAGAACTCATTGATGAAAATCCACTATCACATATAGAAAAATTAATAATTAAAAGCACAATAAATGAGTATAATATAAAGTAAAGTAAATATCATAAGATAAATATAATAAAAAGATTACACGTGTTTCATAACTAATTTTCAAATAGAAAAGAAATTTAAATCGATTAAAATCAATTGAAATTATCGAAAATAAATTCTATTCAAAAATATAGCTACTCGTCAGATCGTAAGTAGAACAATAATTAGATATATATATCGCTCAACCAACAATAAATACCAAATGAATTAATATGAAATACTTATTATATATAGATAGAAAAATTATTAAAAATATCATAATATGAAAATAATAACCATTCAATAATCATCTCTTCATCCATTATAATAACATGTATATTATATACAAAAAACATCTTACATAAATTATCATTGTTTTAAATACAATTTGAATGAAGTTTAAGTTTAAAATAATGAAGATAAAATTAGTACATATTTAACCGGTGTAATAGTTAAAGCTATACTATTTAAAGCTAAAGACGTTTATTTAATTATAATTAAAAATCAATTGAATAATAGAAAGATACAAGATTATTTATTTCTACAAACGTAATAATAAAAATATGAATGAAAAAATTATGAATGGAAAAATTATGAATGAAAAAATTAGGAAAGAAAAAATTATTAAGAATAAAAGATTAAACTTTATATATATATACAAAGTTTTAATTTTAAAAAATCTTTAACGATATTATAAACTATAAAGATTAATTATTAATCAAATATTATTAATCAAAAATAATCGAAAATTTATCAACACTATTCAAATCGAAGTTCTAATATTATGTTGAAATGAAACTATAACTTCTAAATAATTTAGTGTTAAATAAGTTATCTATTAAAAATAATCTATAAAGAACCAAATGAATAATATAAAAAACAAGAATACATATTATTTTCAAATAGTAGAAAATCTTTAGCAAAGTAAAAAACAGTACTTATCCAAATTTTTCCGTAATTCAAACTGAAAACTAAGACGTTATCTAATAGCTATAGCGTTTTAAGCAAGAGGTTGCGCGAAAATACTACGTTAAAATAGAGAATAGAATACGAAAGCATGAATGAAATAATAATACTTAAATAAATGAATGAAAAATTTAAAATTTATATAACTAACAACATAAAAAGAACAAAAAACTATAGTTATCTTATAAAACATATTAATAAATATTAAATTCTAATATATAATAAATAAATAATAATACTAATAGTCGTAAATTAAATAATATTATGAAATAAACTAAAATACTACTATTGATTTAGTCTTATAAAAATCGTAGTGTCATTGTAATATAAAACCTTAAACTTACTAAAATATTAACCTACCAATAAAAACAAAATATAACTACTAGAATAATTAAATAGATACCCCAACACACACCCTAATACATACATACATATATATATACATACATATATATATATATATATATATATATATATATATATATATATATATATACACACTTACATACATATACAAATAAACATACTTATATATAAAACATATAAACATATATACATACGAATATACAAAATAATATACGTATATACACACAACATACACACATATATACACGTAAGCACTAATAAAAGCATATACATAAATAAAAACATACATACACATATATACATAAATACACACATATATATATACGTACATAATAACACATATAGACCGAAACATACACACTACCATATATATATCATCATCATCATCATCATCGTTTAACGTCCGCTTTCCAAGCTAGCATGGGTTGGACGATTTGACTGAGGACTGGTGAAACCGGATGGCAACACCAGGCTCCAATCTAAATTTGGCAGAGTTTCTACAGCTGGATGCCCTTCCTAACGCCAACCACTCGGAGAGTGTAGTATATATATATATACATAAATATATATATACATATATATACATATATACATATATATATACATAAATATATATCTACACATACACACATGTACCTACCTAAACATACATATAAAAAACAAATACACTCATACACACATATAATAAATAAAGAATAGTATATATAAATACACACTCACCCTCCCATGCTCTCAAATATACATATTATATAGATACACATATACATACATATATACATATATATAAAAATACAAATATAAAATATACACACATATATACACAGAAAAAACATGCATATACATATACATATATATATCATCATCATCATCATCATCGTTTAACGTCCGCTTTCCATGCTAGCATGGGTTGGACGACTTGACTGAGGACTGGTGAAACCGGATGGCAACACCAGGTTTCACCAGTCCTCAGTCAAGTCGTCCAACCCATGCTAGCATGGAAAGCGGACGTTAAACGATGATGATGATGATGATGATGATATATATATGTATATGTATATGCATGTTTTTTCTGTGTATATATATATATATATATATATATATATATATATATATATATATATATATATATATATATATATATATATACATATACATAAATATATATATATACACTTATATATATATATATATACACACTTACTAATTTATATAGACAAATTACACACACTCACATATATACTTATACCCATATATATACATATATATACACATTTACATAAGTACATACATAAATATACATATACATATACACAAAAATACTCATAACTATATATATTAAAAAATATACACACAAATAAAAATTCAAAATTCACTCAAATAAATATATAAATAAGGAATATTCTAAAACAAAACTACACTCACACACTCACTCACACACACAATATATATAAATATACATCTATACTCACAAATATATATCTTTATACATACATGTAAATACAAATATACACTCAATATACACAAACATATATAAAAAAAACAACACATATATATACACTTAAACCTATATAAATACATACGTAAACATATATACATACACCTAAAAATATACATACATACTAACGCATATAGACTAAAACACACACACTCATATATATACATATACATGCATATACACATACCCATATAAACAAAATAAATAAAAAATCATTAGCTAAAGTTTTTATATAAATAAAGTAGTTTATGTCTACATTTTATTGTGCTTTTAATTATTAATTTTTCTATATGTGATAGTGGATTTTCATCGATGAGTTCTTGAAACTTGGTTATTTTCCCTAAAACTATATATTTTATATATATATATATATACATATATATATATATATATATACACACAGTACCATGCAAAATATGTTTCTGGCCCTTGTGCTGGTGGCACGTAAAAGCACCCACTACACTCTCGGAGTGGTTGGCATTAGGAAGGGCATCCAGCTGTAGAAACTCTGCCAGATCAGATTGGAGCCTGGTGCAGCCATCTGGTTCACCAGTCGTCAGTCAAACTGTGCAACCCATGCTAGCATGGAAAGCAGATGTTAAACGATGATAATGATGATGATGGAGGCCTTCTGACAAATTCTCACATCTCAGAAAACAAAACGACCCACATCACATGACAAAAACAGTGAAGTTTGGGAGTAAGGGTCTGATGCTTTGGGGATTCATAAAAAGTGATGATTCAAGAAAGTTGGTTAAAATCGATGGTAACTAAATAGTGCCAAATACATCCAGTTGCTGAAGGACAATTTGATACCAGACTTGGATGAAGGTGAGATTTTCCAGCGTGACAGAACCCCATGCCACAGATCATGTGCAACACAACAGAGTCTAGCTGATGAAGGTATTACATATTGAAAGCTTGGCCAGCTCAGTGCCCTGACTTAAATATCATTGAGCAAATGTAGACAGAACTAAAGAGATGAGTTCGTCAGAAGAATCCACACAATCTTGAAGAGTTGTGGGAGCTAAGCCCCAGAGAATGGCATCTCATACCTGTGAGGATGGTGAAGGATTTGTACACATCTCTTCCCAGGTGCATTGAAGCAATTATTCAAGTCAAGGGAAGCCACACAAAATACTAACCATGTACAGTAACTTCTTGAAATGAACATAATGTATTAAATTTTCATTATAGATATTTTTCTGTTTTAAAATGCTGTATCTTGATTGATTTATGTGAGGTGGCTGAAAATTTTTGCAAAGCTATTTTCGGTGGTCATCTAACATCTTCCCCTCCCATTGAGAACCCCTACTACAAAATATAATGATTAGGTATGGAAATGACTCCAACAGGGCCAATGTTTCATCTGCAAAAAATGCAATGCGAAACATTCACTTATAAGTTGGCAAACAGTAGAAATTTACAATAGTTTAAAGTGGCCAAAGACTTTTGCACGATACTGTATATATATATATATACATACACACACATATATACTTCCCTTTATACTGTATTCGACTTGTATTTACTAAATGTTCTACGTAAGCAAATAACAAACCAATCTAAAACAATAATCATTCTAAAAACACTAATAATATTATTCTAAAACTTTTTTTTGGTAAAAAGCTAATACAATACAACAAATAGAAATATAGAAACATATTTCTAAATTCATAACTGTGCACACAACTCTATAGGTTATATTTAAAACTTACAAAATACACAATGTCTGAAATATACTTAATATATTTATCAAATACAGTGTCTTTAATTCACACAAATGAATTTTTAAAAATTCATTATACCCTCACTTTTCTCATATTACAAAACATTTTATATATTTCATTCTCATCCTCCTCATCATCATCATTAATGTCAACATCATTATGTAACATCAATTCTCTATGTAGGCATGGGTTGGACAGCTTAACATGGGTTGGACAGCTTAACATGGGCTGGCAAGCCAGAGGACTATGCCAAGTTCTGTTGTCTGTTTTGGGAGTGGTTTCTGCTGTTTTGAGATGCCCTTTCTAACTGCTGGATGCCTTTCTAACTCTGAGAGTGTAATAGGTACATGTTATGTGCCACCAGCATGGGTGCCAGTTGCACGACACCAGTATCCACCATGACTATGGTTTCACTTCGCTTGATAGGTCTGCTTCTCAAACATAGCGTATTACTAAATGTCTCAGTCATATATCATTGCTTATATGAGGCCCAACACTCGATCATCATCATCATCATCATCGTCGTTTAACGTCCGCTTTCCATGCTAGCATGGGTTGGACGATTTGACTGAGGACTGGTGAAACCGGATGGCAACTCAATAAAAATAGATGCAATAAATTCACCAACTAGAGATTAATATCTTGTCACAGGAACGGCAAAGATGTATATAGTTGTCACATATTATATAAAAAGCTAAGGCAGTGAGCTGGCAGAATTTCTACTGCACCAGACAAAATGCTGCTAAGCATTTTGTCTGACTTTAAGTTCTAAGTTCGAATACTACCAGGGTCAACTTTGTGGCGAAGGTAAAGAATACGCACACCCAGTGTTTAGGATTAGAGTTAGGGTTTAGGGTTAGGGTTTAGGGTTTAGGGTTAGGGTTACATTGAAAATGGGTGGTGTGTGTATTCTTTACCCCTGCCCAACTTTGTTCTTCATCCTTTCGCAGTTGATAAAATAAGTAACAGTTGAGCACCGGCGTTGATGTAATTGTACCAACTCCTCTGAAATTCCTGGCCAGGTACCAAAATATAAAGCCAAAATTGTATAGTAATGTGATATAAATAAATGGTTTTATATAAGGTTAATGGCATTCTTTTATAAGAAGAATTGAAGCAATCCTCTTGTTGCTTTATGTGACTCTAATCCCATTTTTCTGTATGACTCTAACTGAATTTCCAGAAGAGTACCATATTCAAATACAGCTGAGCAACAAACTAACCTATGGGGGGTTATTCTGGTCGATAAAGGCAGCAGCTAAATCTCCCTCAAATACAACTAAATCTTCTCAAATAAAAAAAAAACGAATACAATGTAGTTCTAGAGACTTCTAAAAAGAAGGGATGTGATGACTAGGAATGTTTTTAATCACAAGTTAATTAAATCAAGTTGACATAGGGCTTAAATATCAATAACAACAACCACAAAGGTGAAGCAAAAATATCTTTGTGGCCCCTGCACAAGGATGATACACTAATTCATGAGTCATTCCATTATATTCTGTGGGCACTGGCATGGTTGTGTGGTTTAGAAGTTGCTTTGCAATCGCATTGTTTCAGGTTCAGCCCCACTGCATGGCACCTTGGGCAAGCGTCTTCCACTGTGACCCCAATGTTTTGTGAGGGAATTAGTTGATAGAAATTGTGTGTGTGTGTGTATGTGTGCATGCATGTGCGCTTATGAGTGTTTGTGTTTACGTGCATGAGTGGTGTATGTATGTTTGTGTGTGTATGTGTGAGTGTTTGTGTGTGTGGGTGTGTGTGTACTTGTGTGTTTGCATGTTTTTGCGTGTGTGTACATGTGTGTTTGTGTGTGCGTGTGACACCAACAACCACAATGGTGGTGGTCGTCGTCGTCATCGTCGTCATCATCGTGGTGGTGGTGGTCGTCGTCGTGGTCATGGTCGTGGTCGTGGTTGTTGTCGTGGTCGTGGTCATGGTCGTGGTGGGCGTCGTGATGGTGGTCGTTGTGGTCGTCGTGGTGATCGTGGTCGTCGTGGTGGTGGTAGTGGTGGTCGTGGTCGTGGTTGTGGTCGTCGTGATCATGGTGGTGGTGGTCGTCGTCATCGTCATCGTCGTCGTCATCATCATCGTCGTGGTGATGGTTGTGGTGGTCGTGGTGGTTGTGTTGGTGGTAGTAGTGGTGGTGGTGCTGGTGGTAATGATGATGATGACAACAACAACGATGACAATGACAGTGGTGATGATGATGATGATGATGATGATGATGATAATGTCAAGAATTACATTGTCTGATGTGTTCATTTTTTCAAAGATAGCAGAGTATGATTTTTAGGAAATTTTGGCTACTATTTCATGCAGGTCAAGCAACCACATATAAAGACTTATTCATTGACTTGACTACATTTCAATATTTCAAAGATGTGGAATTGTTATACAAATAATCAATAAGTTTGTAGCTTGTTTGTACAAATCAATAAGTTCTTTGTACTGAAGAATTCACTTTTCATTGTTCTGAAAAACTGAAACACTATGATGAAAGAGATGTTCTGCAATGTACAAGGGCATGGGAATATCCAATGTCAACTTATCTGGGAGATCTAGAGGAGATACTTAGGAAAATAAATTTACTCTGAACTACTGAATATATGATTAAACCAAATATCTTGTGCTCAGTATCAAACTGAAAATCCTAGTATTTATTGAATATGTGTGGCTGTGTGGTAAGGGGCTTGCTTACCAACCACATGGTTTTGGGTTCAGTCCTACAGCATGGCACCTTGGGCAAGTGTCTTCTACTATAGCCTCAGGCTGACTAAAGCCTTGTGGGTGGATTTGGTAGACGGAAACTGAAAGAAGCCTGTCGTGTGTGTGTGTGTGTGTGTGCATGTGTGTGTGTGCGTGTGTGTGTGTGTGTATGTGTGTTAGTGTTCTCTGTTTGTCCCCCCACCATCGTTTGACAACCAATGTTGGTGTGTTTACGTCCCCATAACTTAGCAGTTCAGCAAAAGAAACCGATAGACTAACTACTAGGCTTACAAAGAATAAGTCTTGGGGTTGATTTGTTCAACTAAAAGCAGTGCTTCAGCATGGCCACAGTCAAATGACTGAAACAAATAAAAGAATAGAAGAATATTATTAAACTGAACAACCAAGTAATCAGTGTTAATGCTATCAAACGGAGTATCAAAGTTATCAACAAGTTTGCTGTCAAAGTTATCTTGTTTGGTTAGTTTATTTGAAGTACAATGGCCTTAAATTTAAGGTTTGAACTGCTGATCATGTGATAATGTATTAAACAAGGTGAAGTATTTACCCGCTTAGAGTTGAGTAGTTCACAATGTGAAGAGGTGTAGCATAACTAGGTGGAGCAATGTTTGATGTAGCATAACAAAAAGGCTTGCCTACCTATTCATGTGAAGACTGGATCTGGCAGATTCTGCTGAAGAGGCTTTCAAGGGTCAGCAGAGAAGAAGGCAATTGCAGCAATGTACCACGGAGTGCAGAGAGCAAGATAAGGCAAGCAAGACCTCTTGGTCATCCACTGCATCTGTTTCCATCCCCGGTCATTTTGACCTGGTCTTACCACTGGATTGAAGATGGTCTTAAACCAGAGAGTCAGACTGACAGTGCAGAACTCTTCTTCAATTTAAACAAAGTCACTGCACAAGATATTAGTCACCCTGCAATGATGACTAGATGATCTTTGTCACTTTGACGGGTGAACCAAAAAGGCAAGACAATTATAGAATCAACTCCCCTTCCCTTTTAATATCCTGAAGAAATAAGAGAAAACCAAACAAGAATTGTGAAAATAAAATCACTGAAATTATTTGTAAGACTTCCACATGAGGACTACTAGATCTTTCATCAATCAATATTTCATTTATATAAAATTAAAACCAGCATAAAATGAAATGAGGCAAAAATTGTTATTAACTTCATAATTGATTACTTGTGTAACTAAAGTGAGTTACTAGATCGTATACCAAACAATTAGTCCCCTGGCAATTACTAAATTTGATTCAATTTCCATATCACATTAGAGTAAGTCAACATCTTATCTTCAAAATGTTAGAACTTGATCCCAGAAACATTGCTTTCTTCATACACAATCTTACCCACTAAACTACCAAAACAGATGAAGCACCATGCCTGTCATTAAGGGGGTGCACTGGAAGGCACCACTCCTCACTATTCAATGGTACACCCTCAGGTTTACAGTAATATTCTTATTTTGAAACTCCTCTTTAGCATTATTACAAATTAGTGCCCACCCAGAATACACTGATGCACCCTCAGGCACCAAAGTCTGGTGACAGATTTGTTAAATATAAATTGCCCATTGGATCTGGCATCTAAAAAACGAAACTTGGCATGGCCAAAAGACTTAGTAATTGACAGAAATGTCACAATGTCAGTATTAAAGCTGAGAGGCACCCACCTCTGAATAAATCAATATTGAATGAGATTGTATTACAATTAACAAACTGAACAAAGAACTGGTGTAGTTTATTGAGGTATATGACCATCTGGCATCCAGTTCAGGGTAACTATTGTAACATGTTACTCACACACCATGAAAACTGAATAACTGGACTTATGAGTTCTAGGGCTCAAAAAAAATATTCTTCTTTTGAACATATATAGTTCTTCAGAACTGTTGGATTACAAACCAAATTTATCAAGAGAACAGATCCAGAAATCAAAATATCCCAGTTCCTACAATTCTTGAGATACCTTCAAATTCAAATTGCCTTAAGCAGGTTACATTACTATTCTTTATAAACAGCTACATGGATTCCTTACAGAAATATTATCTTGATATAGATTTGGCTATACATAAAGGATGATAACTCAAGAGAATACCTTACAGCAATGTAACTCTCTCCCCCTCCTTCCCTCCCTCTCTCATATTATATATTGCAGCTGTATGTGTTGTTCGAATGAATATGCATACACACACACATATGTATACACAGACATATATATTCATGTGCCTCTGTGTGTGTGTGTGTGTGCATATGTATGTATATACCAACTCATATCTTGTTTTGAGGTATATTTGTATGTTATCTAGTTCCTTTGTCAAAAGGCTGGTATGTATGTGCATGTATATGTGTGTGTGTTTGTGTGAGCATGTGTATATGAGTGTGTATACGATACATATATATACACACACACACACATACATACATAAATAAATACACATATATATATACACACATACATACATATATATACATACATATATATGTGAGTGAGTGTGCATGCGTATATATATATATATATATATATATATATATATATAATGCAATTTTGTTTCATATACTTGCCATCTACTTCCTAGCAGCTTCCTTTTAACTTAAGGCTATCACTATTCATTCCTTCTATTTCCTGTTATCTCTCTCGTTTTCACACAACCCACCCCCAAAAGATAAGAGGGCTCAGATTTGTGGGATACTTCATTCCATTATTACAGAATACAAAACAGATCCCTCACTACCTCAATGGTATACATAACATCATTCTCTATTACATGAAATCACATAATTTGAATAACTTTTCAAATGATTTTCCTGTGACTTTCCATTTCCTGAACTTGATAGCTAGATGAGTTAGATAGATTAATAAGCCAACCAGCACTGTCTGTCGATTGGTATATCTATCTAGTTAGCTGTTTCTTAGTGCATAGGTTTGCATTGCATGTAGATCTATGTACACATGCATGTGTGTATATTGACATTATCTAAAAGACACAGGATGATAGAATCGATAGCACACTGATTGGTATTTGGATACAATACTTTAGATTCTCAGTTCAATACCTACCTAGGTTGATGCTGTCTTGCATGTTTTGTAGAAATTCCCTGTTGCCTTTTATACCATAAGTCTCCAACTCCTCTTCATTATATACATGACAAAAGGTAGTGAGCTGGCAAAATTATTAGACCATCAGGAAAATGCTTAGTGGTATTTCTTCCGGCTGTTTACATTCAGAGTTCAAATGCTGCCATGATCCATTTAGCATTTCTTTCTCTCCAGATTCAGTAAAACAAAATATCAGTCAAGTACTTGGGTTGTTATAATTCACTAACTTTATATTTCACTAAATTAGAAACCAGGAGTGGCTGAGTAGTAAGAAGCTTACTTCCCCACCACATGGCTCTGGGTTCATTCCCACTGCATGGCACCTTGGGCAAGTATCATCTACTATAGCCTCAGGCCAACCAAAGCCTTGTGAGTGGATTTGGTAGACAGAAACTGTAAGAAGTCCATTGTATATATATATATAAATATATATATATACATATATATGTGTGTGTGTGTGTGTGTGTGTATATATATATACATATATGTGTGTGTGTGTGTGTGTGTGTGTGTGTGTGTGTGTGTGTGTGTGTGTGCATGTGTTCATTATTTGTGGCTGTGGTTGTCCACCCAGCATCGCTTGACAACCGATGTTGGTGTGTTTACATCCCCTTCACTTAGCAGTTTAGCAAAAGAGACCGATAGAATAAGTACTAAGCTTACAAAGAATAAGTCCTGTATTGCTTTGTTCAACTAAAGGTGATGCTCCAGCATGGCCATAATCAAATGACTGAAACAAGTAAAAGAATAAAGAAAAGAACACACACACACACATATATATATATATATATATATCGGAGTGGTTGGCGTTTGGAAGGGCATCCAGCTGTAGAAACTCTGCCAAATCAGATTGGAGCCTGGTGTAGCCATCTGGTTCACCAGTCCTCAGTCAAATCGTCCAACCCATGCTAGCATGGAAAGTGGACGTTAAATGACGATGATGATGATGATGATATATATATATACATTTATATATGCATATGTATACCTGCATATATATCTATATCTATATATTTCATATATATATATATATATATATATGAATCACTTAGTATTTTATTAAATACTAGCCAAATATTTTAGTCAATATAATAATAAAGTAAGCTGTCCTGGACATTGCTGTCTTGAGTCTTTGGACTCATAGGGATGATTACCCAGTTTGTGTGACACACAAGTAACTGAGATCACAACATTACCCTTCAACAGTATCCCAGTCCATTGCAGAGTTACCTATTTGATGAGTCCCTTACTCCTTTGGAGGTCATTGGGGCACTGCAGCTAGTCTTGAGCAAGAAAGCCTAGCAGAGCCATCCTTCTCCAAGCTAACCTCATTTCTACAGCTGAGTGGACTGGAGTAACATGAAATGAAGTGTTTTGCTCAAGAATATAATGGATCGCCTGGCCCAGGGATCAAAACTATATTCTTAAGTACATTATTTACATTATTTTCATTTGACGGATATTTGTCCCCATCTTGTTTGTAATTAATACAATGTTTCAGCTGATATACCCTTCAGCCTTCATCAAGTGTCTTGGGGAAATTTCAAACCTATGTTCTCTTTTCTAAGGTATTTTTCGATATTATTATTATTATTATTATTATTCAGGTCACTGCCTGGAATCAAACTCGGAATCTTGGAGTTTGTAGCCCGCACTCTTAACCACTACACCATATGCCTATAGGCATATGGTCGTGAATCCAACACCCTAACCACTAAGCAACGTGCCTCTACTAGTGGTATTCATTTCTACAGCTTAATGAACTGGAGCAAATTCAAATGAAGTGTTTTACTCAAGAACACAACGGATCACCTGGTCCAGGGATTGAAACCACAATCTTACAGTCATGAATCCAACAATGTGCCTCCATGAGTTACCTATTTACAACTGAGTAAAACTGGAGCAACATGAAATGAAGTGTCTTGCTTAAGAACACAATACACCACCCAGTTCAAGATTTGAAACCACAACCTTGCAGTTGGGAATATAATATCCTAAACACTAGGTCATGTGTTGTCACCAATATAATAGACTATACTCTTGAAGAGTATCCCTTGAAGACTATGTATGGCCAGTAAAAGAACAAATCAAATATTCTTGCAGTGTGAAAAGCATGAGTTAATAACAGAAAGATTCTATTTCCTCTTGTCTTCAATGCAACATTGACTGTAGCACTGTCCTTTACAATGTGTTCTATACAAAAAGTTAAAACTATCTTAACTCAATTAGTTAAGTAAACTATTTTATCAATAACAGCAAAGACTAAATTGACCAGAGCATGGATTGACTAAAAGGAAAAGAATGAGTTTGTGTGATGTCTAAGCTTTATCCAAGTATATTAAACACAAATGTAGTGAAGCACTTAATAAAGAATCTAAACTTGAGTTGCAGTCTTGGAACACAGGAAGCTTATTTTTTTTTTTTATTATTGTGAAGTTTTTCGGAGAGTTTTTTTCCCCCCTTAAACTCATAAACAAACAACTTTGTTGCTGCTGCTGTTGTTGTTGTTGTTGGTGGTGGTGGCAGTAGCAGTGGAGGTGACAACATCATCATCATCAACATCATTGTCATCACAATCGGCAGTGTCATCACCATCATCATCATCATCATCATCAACATGAATAAAATAAAAATTAGGAAAAAAAGACAAAAAAAAAAGAAAGAAAAAAAATCACTCAACTCACTTCTGTTTGGGAAATAACATTGGTTATTTGTTGTCAGAATAAATATTTCAAGATTTTAATAAATTATTTCAAATCTCCCATGTCACTATATCATTACACAGATCTGTATTGAAAGTTGGTTCCAGAGTTGGGCGAAGATTTCTAATAAACTATTGATCTTTATCACTCAGCAGATATTCAAAATGTAGTCAATGAACCAATACTAGAGATGTATGCCAGTTTCTTTCTTCCACCATGATATATATATATATATATATATATATATATATATATCTATATATACACATATACATACGTGTGTGTGTGTGTGTGTGTCTGTGTGTGTATGTATATATATATATATATATGTACATATACATATATATATACATATACATATGTTTATATATACATATAGATATATGTATACATATATATACATATAGATTTATAGACAGAGATAGATTAATAAATACATACATACACACACATATATATATATAAGCATGTACATATATACACATACATATATACACATGTGTATATATATATATACATATATGTGTGTGTGTGTGTGTGTGTGTGTGTGTGTGTGTGTGTGTATAAATATATACATATACATACATACATATATATGTGTGTGTATATATACATATATATATATATATACATATATATATATATATATATATATATATATATATATATATATATATATATACATATATATATATATATATACATACATATATATATATACATATATATATATATATACATATATATATATATATATATATATATATATATAGTAACAATAACATATCTGTATTGAATTCAGTTTCTTCCAATCAATTCTAGTGTTTACACAAGTAATAGAAAAACAGTTTTATCTTTTCACTGAGTTTTAGAAAACATTGAGATTTTCTCAAGAAGAGTGAGAATTTCTGTGATAAAACGAAAAGAGTGGTTTATCTTTTTTGGCTCCGAATTCTATAGAATTGAAATAACATTGTTGACACTTTTCTCTAACAAATAAATCAATCCTTTTTTTTATTCTAATTATTGTCTATTATGTTTTAATATCGTTTTAGCTCGCATATGAATATATAAATTGTGTAAATCATGTGATAATTGAAAAATGTCTATAGGCTAAAGCATACGAGCAGTGAAGATAGCTAAGTTGGTACAATGATGAATGGATGTTGTACTTCATCTGGTTTTTGCTATTTATCTGTTGTGAGTTCAGATCATCCAAGGTTTAACAATGCCTTTCACGCATTCAGGACTTATAAACTTAAGTATCTACAATAAGCTAATAAATCAACAATAACCCTTCATCAGCCACAAAAAAATCATGAATACTAACCAGGATTTCATTTAACAAGGTTAAAATATATATATATATATATATATATATATAAATTGAGGAATTGGAACAGGTAAAGTGTATATGTTTCTTAACTAACTGAAGCTCATGATGCAATTGTTAGGCAATGAACTCTGCTTAATATAGCTAATCATTTGGCTGAGATTACCTTAAAGAAGACTACGTTGTCACAACATTTTTAGCAGCTTTAATTGCTAATTGTGACCTCAATTGTGACCTTATTGTGCTCTCCTCGGAGTAGTCAGAGGTGTTGTTCTTGGACAGCCAGAGGACCTATGTTGTATATGAGATCATCTGTGGCAAATGTGCTTGAGTATTTCTTAGATTCTTAGATGGAGTCGCTGGAAGAAGGAATTGGACTATGGATAACTAAATTACAACAGGTATATAGTCCATTTTTTGTATTATAGTGCATTGTTGTACCATTCAAAACTTTTTATTTTTTACAGACAATACACAACGCTTCAAGCAAACTACAATACTCTCCTATTATTTATATTATTATTTAATTGAATGGCACACACCCATTTCAAAGTTAGTAAGTTTACATATATATATATATAGATATATATAAAGAAAGGAAGATGTGATGTCCATACCTTACAGAAAGGTGTCTTATGGAAATTATTGTCACTGAGCTGAAAAAAAAAAGAAGAGTATTTACTATTATTAGTGAGCTATTAGTCAAATCTGTAGTAAACTGGCCTTCACAGCTCGCATAGCTAATTAGTCCTTTATAGTTCATATTGCTTGAGCAGTCCTTGACAGTTTACATTGCTTCTTACAAGACTGTGACTGGTAGTCCTCAACGGCTCACATTGCCTGTTACAATACTCTAACTAACAGTCCATAATAGTTCGCATTGCTTATTACATTAATGCTTCAAACCATCCTTGACTGCTCACATTGTATATATTGTGTATCGTATGAATGAATATAGTAGCCTTTAACTATCATATTAATTTGAGTATACAAGTATTTTGCACTTTTTCCAGAATTTTAAATCTAAAAAGTTAGGTGTGCACATTATATAGGAAAATTTTCTCACAGCTGTAAGCATGGCTGTATTCAGAATGGCATGATTAGAAGTAAATAGCATTTATTGTCCAAGCTAACTGATGTGTAACAAAGTTTAAATCATTATAATGATGCTACATTTTTCTATGATAGCAATAACATATCAAAAGTATTTTACAAGTATTCACTAAAAATTCTCTGCCGCTAATGCAAATATTCATACCTGTTGCACAATCTTTACAAACAATGAGCACCTCAATATGGCTGCCTATATTGGAGACCATATCAATCAACTATATACAACAAAATTTTTCTCATCTGTTGTTAATGTGAAATAATCAGAAAATAAAATTGATATTGGTAGCAATGGAACAATGTTTTGTTATGTCTTGGGTTTCTTTTTTCTAATTTTGATAGAAATTCACACAAAAGACCTCAATCACTTCAGACTATAAATAGATACTATGTCATTAGTGGTGTCAACACAATTTATGTCACATGAAATTACATTTGCAGGAAGCAAGTAATGAAATGCTGGAATGACTTAAAATCTTTTAATGATGCACATTTTAATGATGCAGCCATAACAAAGCAATGATTTAAAATAATAACATTAAGCATATTTTTACAAATTGATCTTTTTCAGTTTCAGTCTGACTTTGCATTTGCCAAATTCATTTAAAACTTAGACATTTACTTTCAAAGAGTAAGTACAGATTTCATTTAGAAATTTACAAGTTTACATTTCAAATACTGGCAAGTAGTCACCAAAACCAAGGAGGTCTATTTCACTTCTGTCAATGTCAAAGACAGACACAACAATATCGTCTGTGCAGTAGATCTCTTCAGTGTCTGCAATGTTGTCCACATCCAAAGAGACATCTTGAACATGTTCCCAAAAAGAATATCATTTTCGTTGCCATCTAGTATAGCATTTTATGAAAGACCTCACAGTGATAATTTCAAGAATGTTCTGCTAAGCTATCACTATATACATGCACACAGGGAAGAGCTCTGACTATGTTTTTATGTGAAAACACTTCTTATTTCATGTGAGTGATAAGTACTTTGTTCATCAGTGACAACATGTGTATATGTGCATCACTGTACAAACTAAATAGTAAAAATGAGTATAAATATATAATCAAAATCAAACTGATTTTCTACAAAAGAAAGAAAGAATGGTCATGGGATTTCTACAATGTTAACTTTACAGCAGATACACTTTTACTGCATACACCAGTAAAGTTCAAAGTTTAGTCAGTAATAACATGAATAATATTTCATTCAATATTTTATTCACAAAATCAAACTAAACACTCTTTTTTTTTTCCATACATTGTAATAACACTTACCACTGTGATCTCTACATGTGACAGCCTGAAATGGTACAAAGAAAAGTCAAAGCATACGAGGTGGTATCAAAAGGATCCCAGACTAGTTATGTTTAATAAATAATAACCTATTTACCTACGTTTTAACATTATCTCCATCAAAATAGCCACCTTGTGCAGCAATGCACTAGTCCCAGCATTCCTGTCACTTTTGGAATCTGGCCTGGAAGCAATTTTTCATAAGCAAGTTGAGGACCTTCTGCAATATGTTCTGGATCTCAACAATAGTGTTAAAACAGTGACCTTTGAGGTGCCTTTTCTTCTTGAGAAAAATATGGAAGTCTGCAGGTGTTAAGTCTGGCAAATAGAGTGGGTGCAGAGGCAATACCATGTTGTTTTTGACAAGAAACTCACAGATGAGAAGAGCTTGGTGACAGGGTGCATTGCCATCGGAAAGAATCCAATTCTTCATGATCCACAGATACAGTAACTTTCACTGAATGTCCTCTCTCAAATACTTCAAAATGTCACAGAACTTTTGATTGACAGTCTGGCCCTGGGGAATGAATTCTCAATGTACAATACCACATTTCCAGGAGTGACACTTTTGGCAGGTCTTCCAGATCACTCACCATCTTCTAGGAAAAACAGGAAAACAGGAAAAATATATATATATATATCTTGAAGCACACAAAGCTATAATTAATTGGATACAAATATTGGGTTAAAAACCTCTTTTTGATAGAAAAAGTTGAAGGTTACCAGTGAGACTTGAACTCACATCTCCTGTATACATGACAAGTGTTCTATTCAAAAGGGTTTCCAACCCAATATATACGTGGTATTATTTATAGATATATCTGAATTAAAGCAAACATTATATATATATAAATATATATATATGTATATGAGAAGAAAATGGATGTAAATAACAAGAGGAAACTTGTCGTTTTTGCTGGTATGCCTTTAATTTAAGTAAATAACAAAGAAGAAGGTAGCATATTTATATATATATATATATATATATATATATATATCATATGTATATTTATATATAAAACAAAGTTATTTTATTCTCAATTCATTTTCAACTTCTATTTTTCCTACATATATATATTTATTTATGTGTTTCAGCCAAGTGGCTTCTTTAAAAAAATCATTAATCATACTGGTGGTGCTCTAGCATGGCCACAACCTTTGGGCTGAAACATAAAAAGAATAAAAGAATAAAAGAATATTTTTAAAAAAACCTAAAAAAAAAAAGCTGAATGACATGAATGTTATGGAAGGAAGTTTCTGTGTTGTGTCTAACACATTTTGCGATTGTCACCTTTTCAAGCACATGTGCCATAATGTAATCTATGTAGCTGTAGATGTTTCTTGCAGCAGTGTTGACTATTTTTCGCCATGTTTTAGATTATTAATTCTTATAAAGTATTCTTCTTTTGTCTTACATAGTTGATCATTTCCTTCCTTCATTTTGAAAAATCAGAATATTTCCATTTGCACAACTGCCTGATGTTCACTACAAAGAACATTTCTAAGAGATGAAATCTTTTTATTTGTTGCTTATGAACCCTAACTCAACATATTAATATTGATCCCGTTCGATTGCTATAATTTTCATTGCACAAAAACTCAGAATTATTTAAACTTAAGTTTGATCACAATTCCTCTACCATTATTACTTTTAGAACAGCTTTTGCTTTGGTGAACTCAGAAGCAACTTACCATGTCCACCTAGGCCTACCAACACACCCAATTCCTCCTCCTACTGTGTTACTCCTCTCAGATTCTTTATTAAACAATATATTAAATCCTTTCTTTCCATGGATGGACCCACTGGAAACGCCTTCTTGCTCAGACTTCCTGCTCAAACATAGAACTACAAAGAACAACAACAATATTGATCTCACTATTCTGGAAGAGTTTGAACAGGTTATTGACACTGACCATTCTTCTTTCATTAACAAATAAAAATGTGGTTTATGGGTTGATTGTTAAAAACCAGTAAATACTGGACATAATGATTTATACAGTATATTTGAAATATATTCAAAATGTTATCTTTTATCAGAATTTATCAAACTTATTCTGTTAGTGTTGTTTACTTCCTAATAAAGTAAACCTAATATCAAAGGTTCCAGATTGTGACCATTTTAGGTACCAGATATGACTGTCCCATCACTTTTTTTGTCTCCCAGACATAGTTTATCAAGCAGTACATTAGCTCATGTTTCCTTTGTCTTTTGAGACTGGGGGGTTTCTTTTAAGGGTGAATCAGCTGTTTTATCTATGAGTTAACCTTAAAAATATGTATATTCATCATAATCATCATTTAATGTCCTCCTTCCACGTTGGCATGGGTTGGACAATTTGACAGGAGCTGGCCAGGCAGGAGCCTAAGCCATGCTTCTATGTCTGTTTTGGCAAGGTTTTTACAGCTGGATGCCCTTTCTAACACCAACCACTCCATAGCATGGGCTGAGTGATTTTTACATAGCACTCACATAGCCGAGGTCAGTTTTGGCATGGTTTTTGCAGCTGGATGCCCTTTCAAATGCCAACCTATTTACAGTTTGGACTGGATGTTTTTTAAGTGACACCATCACCAGCAGGGTCACCAATTAACTTTGCAAGACAAGGAAACTTTGAGAGGGGAGGGGGCATTGGAGGAGGTGATCTTGTGTCAGATGACGAACAGTTAGAGTGTGACAGAGCTGGCAGAAATGTTAGCACGCCGGGTGAAATACTTAGCAGTATTTCATCTGCCACTACGTTCTGAGTTCAAATTCCGCTGCGGTCGACTTAGCCTTTTATCCTTTCGGGGTCGATTAAATAAGTACCAGTTATGCACTGGGATCGATGTAATTGACTTAATCCCTTTGTCTGTCCTTGTTTGTCCCCACTATGTTTAGCCCCTCATGGGCAATAAAGAAATAAGAGAGACAGAAACAAATGTCTAGCTGCAGAAGAGGTACATGGTTACCCAACCAGAGAGAGGGAGAGAAAGAAAGGAAGAGAGCGAGAGAAAGAAAGGAAGAGAGCGAGAGAAAGAAAGGAAGAGAGCGAGAGAAAGAAAGGAAGAGAGCGAGAGAAAGAGAGTGAGAGAAAATATCCAGTCTGTCATGTAAGACCCATGGCCTCTCTCAAGCACATAGAAGCAGTCAGAAAATATTCTGAGAATTCATATTACATATATAACTTCAGATCAAAAGTAACACCATAATTCAAAGGTTTCCCTATGAAAGTTAAACCTATCCAGGAATGGTTAGAACATCAGAATTACATTTATGACATCCCTTGCATTTGAAGAAAGTTTTATAAAGTAGAAACTAAGGGTCCCCAAAGATCAGAATATAATAGGAAAATGCCTTAATCAGAGGAAAAGTATCTATGTTAGGAATCGCTGAACATATTATGGCATGACAAAAGAAATCATATACTGCTATGAAATGAAATTTCCATCTACATGAAGTGAGATGGAGGGAAAGTCTCAGCCAGACTCTTCGTGTACACTGAATACAAGTAAAATGTGTACTGGATAAGCAACAGCATTGATGTGGATAGAAAAGGCATTTTAATATCAGAGAAATGGACAGATAGAAAAAAACTGAGGTAGCTAAAGAATGTGATAAAATAATTAAACTTAGACCAGAAATAAATAAGATGCTGGCCACAAAGATTTCAAATTACAATCAGAATGGAAAACAAACAAAAGGTATTGCTTCTATAAGGTCCTCTTGTAGATTATTTTTATCATTGATGACTGTGATCTCATGCTCCCATTGTCACAGTTGGTGATTTTAATTTAATAGGCATGTTGGTCTGCAAGAAGATGGTTCCTCTAATATATTCAGACACTATGTATGGTAAAAGAAATGAAGTGGGATCAATTCTCTTGGAGTTCTGTGAAAACTGGGCAAAACTAGAGACAGAAGGAATGAAAGTATAAAGATCTTTTGGTATTAAGGAAGTTCAGAATAATGGTAGGTAACATATATATAATGAGGAGGAGAAAAAGGACATGGCAGCGAAAGGATACGGTAACTTGAACAATAAAGACTAATACACACAATTACACACACACACACACACACGCACGCACACATACAGACACACATACACATATGTCATCATCATTATCATCATCATTTTACATCCATGTAAATGTGTCAGACATTTTGACAGGATCTGATGGGTTCAAGAAGTGCCCCTTGCTCTAGTGTCAGCTTTGACATGGTTTCTCTAGCTGGATGCCTTCCCATATACCAACCACTTTACAGCTTACATTGGGTACTTCCTTCATGCCACTGGCACTATTGAGGTTGTCAGAAGACTACAAAACCCAAGATGAGTGGTGGGAGGGCTTTATACTAGCAGGTGAGGAATGAAAGTATGTAACAAGGAGAGAGGTCAGAGCAGGTTCTTGTCTACAATAAGAAAAAAGTACTAGGATCTATTCATTCAGCTAAAACCCCTTTATTACATGGTTGCATTCTAATGATTGAAACAAACAAAAAGGGAAAAGTAATACATATATACATACATATATATATATATATATAAATGCGAGTAAAAATAAGCAGAAAAAAGGTGGGTTTTTTTTGTATGATTGTGTATAGAGGAATATATTATTTTGTTTAAAAGAGTTCCAACACTGTCTGTTTTTTATGTTTTATTTATATTCCTGCAGAACCAATGTGGGGTATAGAATATGGAATATACAATATATAATATAATATACAATATATAATATAAAATAAAATAAAATAAAAATGGATGGCACCATGAAAGAAAGTATTGAATGTAGATGAAATATTGAGTGTTCAATATAAAGGATCAAATATATAAATATAAAAATATAAATATATAAAGGCGACTCGATTTTCGGCGCTATTTCCCTTCGTCATGGCCGGTATGACAGACTTTAACAGTATATATATATATATATATATATATATATACATACATATGACAACATTTTATAAACAAACTTTGGAAAAGCCAGATTTTTTTCATATTTTACAGACAAGAAAGTAAATTTCAAACACAGAATAGCTGTGAAAACAGCAGAAAGATTAGGTATTTTATATAACAGAAAGTTGCCAGCAGGCTGGCAACATTTTTCCATCTTATCACGGTAAAATACCCAATCTTATATATATATATAAAACTATTAATATCCAGTACCACTGCCATGGTCTCTTTTAGAGAGAGACTTAGAAATATTAATATTTCTATTTTGAAAACCAGTGGATGTATTCCACTGAATTTAGGTAAATAATCCTTCGAACAGACGGTCAGTAGCGACTGCTCTACATTGATAAGGGGCAAATATCCTGAAACTAGTCTGTAGATGCCAGACCAGAAAGGGGAAGCGGCGCACCTCCCCTGTTCGAAGGCTATAATGGACACAGGTTCGTTTGTCACATAGCTAGCTAGAGGCAATTGCCTCTTGGTGCTAATCAACGGCAGCATTTGTCCTATTTTCCTGGACTGCCATGTTAGCTTGGCAATAACTATTAATATATATATATATATATATATATATTAATGTTTGCTTTTTTATGTTCAGCTGTGTAATTATAAAACAGTTTTACATCAATCCGATGAGTTACTCTATACTTTTGTGGAATACAAATTTATCATTCTTAAACAAGAATGTTGTTGACTATGACTTCGAAATTTCGACCAGCTAAGCCAATATCAGTCTGCTGATAAGGGCTTAGCTGGCTGAAACTTCAAAGCCAACAACATTTTTGTTTAAGAATAATACAGATAATTGTACTTAAATATTCATATACTCATATATAAATATATATACGTATGTGTGTATGTATGTATATATATATATATATATATATATATATATATATATATATATATATGCGTATGTATATATATATATATATATATATATATACACACACACATAAAAAAAACATTCCAGTGAGGTCATGGCCAGTGCTACTGGACTGGCTCCTGTGCAGGTGGCACGTAAAAAACACCGTTTTGAGCGTGGCCATTGCCAGTACCCACTACACTCTCAGAGTGGTTGGCATTAGGAAGGGCATCCAGCTGTAGAAACTCTGCCAGATCAGATTGGAGCCTGGTGCAGCCATCTGGTTCGCCAGTCCTCAGTCAAATTGTCCAACCCATGCTAGCATGGAAAGCGGACATTAAACGATGATATATATATGCATATATACATATGTACATATAAACTATAAAAGTATGAGATCATCATCATCATCATCATTTACCGTCTCCCTTTTCATGCTAGCATCAATTGGACGGTTTGTGTGAGGACTGATAAGCCAGGAGGCTGCACCAGGCTCCAATCTGATCTGGCAAGGTTTCTACAGTTGGATGTCCTTCCTAACACCAACCACTCCAAAGTGTAGTGGGTGCATTTTATGTGCCCCTGGCATTTTTAATCTTTTGATGCCCCCTTAAGTTTATGGCCATTTTGCAACCTTCTTCAAGTAGTATTAATTTCAGTGTGGAAGAAATTATGCTGAGATGTCTGCATCAATATTTGTGCTTTGTTTTATACAATACAGTTGTATATTCACAAATCAATGGAAATAAAGAAAGCTAGCTCATGAGATCACTAGAACACCATGGTTACACCAACAATCAACTCAATGTGTATATATATATATATATATATATATATATATATATATATAAAGGGGTTTGTATGATAGTGTATAGAGGAATATATTATTTAAAAGAGATCCAACTCTGTCTGTTTTTATGTTTTATTTATATTCTAATGAAATTAATGTGGGATATGGAATATGGAATATATTATATATATAGTAAAATGAAATGAAGTATTGAATGTCTTATTGAATATATGAAATATTGAGTATCAAATATATATAGGGGCTAGTATACTTTCCTGCTTCATAGCAGTCATCAAGGTCCCTGCTTTACTGTTTCTTTGCCTTGACATTAGGAAGTAGTTGTAAACGAGTGTCACTGTCAAGCAAGGTGTGTTCTTTGTTTCCAATCTTTCATGTAGACATTCATTATAAATATTAGCCTTACTAATTAATTTAATCACAAATCTTAATGGAAAGTTTTTGTTATAATCCTCCTTCAAATTTGGTGGCAGTGAGTGTGGCACCACACCCAATACAACAACCACCATACACCACTGAGATGTGTCTGTGTGTGTGTGTGTGTGTGTGTGTGTGTGTGTTACGTGGATGGTAACATTTTTCCACCAAGACGTTACAACCGTTTTTGAATGTTTAAGTGATTCAGTTCGGTGTATGTACATATATTTATTCGATTGCTGACATTTATCAGTGGTCTCTCCCATTTTCTATCACTAAAGAAAAAAACTATCAGCTTTTTTGACGATACGTATATACTAGTATATGGATAATGTATATATGTTTGCATCATCTACACTTCTAGATTACCCATAACGTATACTAAGTGCAGATAAGAGTGATTAAAAACTTATTCGATAACTTTAATAAATGAATCCTTAAATGATATTACTAATCGTATGATTTTTGTAAAGCAAATTTGTAACCTAAAATTCAATTCTATTCGGATTTCCAAAAAAAAATTGAAAGGATGCGAAAGTTAAGAGTTCAAGGGAGACAAATAATAAAGGGAAATAACTTCTTCGCAAGGGAGATAAATATAGAAGGTAAATATCTAAATTTTATGTTTATTTCTCAACCTATGGAATTCTGTAATCGTTTTCCCGTACTTCGATACATTTAACTTGACAATAACTATTCAGTCTTTTTTTTTACCGGGCGTATTTGTGCATTTTAAAAAAGTAATAAGAAAAATGAATCTTCTAATTGATGTTGCGCATCATGAAGGGCAATTTCAGACTGAAGTCGTGTTTGGTCCTCTCTCTCTCTCACTCTCTTCCTCTCTCTATAGCTCTCGCTCTCTTCCCATTCCACTCTCTCCCTCTATCACTCTCTCTCTATCTTTCTACCTTTCTTTCTCTCTTTCCCCCATCTCACTCTCTCTCCCCTCTCTCCCCCTCCCTCTCCCTCTTCCCCTCCCTCTCCCTCTCTTCTATCTCCCCTCTTTCTCTCTTCAAATTGGTGCTTATGATGCTTAAAATCACTTTAACATTTCTTCTGGAGGACTGAAACGTAGTTATCTCCGGTAAGATTTGAAATATCTATAATATAAATTGAATATGTCTAAAATGATTTCTAACATAAGCACGCAAGAATTTGTAAAGGACGTGTATACTCGATTTAATCAATACGGTACTTGATTTGTACTCGCTTCATCGTACTTAAGATCATAAAAGAGCAAGTTGACCTTGGGGAAATTTGAACTCACATGTTACAAACTTAGAACAAATATTCCTTTCTTATTTTGACATTAGACCAGCAATTTTAAGGGTTGTGGAAGTCGATTGCATCGACTCTAATGCTCAACTGATTCTTATTTCATCGACCTCGAAAGGATGAAAGGCAAAGTCGACCTCAGCGATGTTTGAACACGAAATGTACAGACAGACGAAATACCGCTAAGCATTTTCTTTGACGTTCTAACGATTCTGCCAGCTCACCGCCCCACGGCTTACAACAAATATTAGTTTCAAATTTTGGTACAAGGCCAGCAAGTTCAGGAAAGTGGGTAAGTCGATTACATCTACTTTAGTAATCAACTGGTACTTATTTATCGACCCCGAAAGCCAGCCTCGGCCGAATTTGAACTCAGATCGTAAAGACGAAGGAAATGCCGCTAACGATTCTACCAGCTTGCTACCTTCTTTACAGCAAATATTCTTTTCTACTCTAGGCACAAGGCCAAAATTTGGTGGGAGGGGGCCAGTCGATTAGATCGACCCCAGTACGCAACTGGTACTTAATTTATCGACCCCGAAAGGATGAAAGGCAAAGTCGACTACGGCGGAACTTGAACTCAGAACGTAAAGACAGACGAAATACCAATTTCAATTTCTTTATTACCCACAAGGGGCTAAACACAGATGGGACAATACACACATGCGGGGACAATTAACACATGATAGCATGGAACAATAAAATTAAACAATGATGATGGGACGGCCACCCCAGCCCCACCCCGGGGCGGCCGTGTTATTTCAATTATTTCAACAGGTCTTAATAGTTCCTTTCACAGTCTTCGATAGTTCTTTTCAAAATTATCTCAATAATTTATCCAAAATAAAACTACTCACCATTTATATAATCTTTTATTTCCTCGTAGTTCACCACTGGAGCGCTGGGTTCGAAATTCACCTCGGGCCCCAGTGGGTTTATAACTGTCGGGAAATCCTCTTTTAATTTTTTATACTTTTCTTTTTTTTATTAAAATCCATCTCGTCTCCTTATCGCAACTGTCTGAGAGGTCCACTTTGACAATGTCTTTTATTTTGGATATCTTCTCTATTTTTTGTGTGTATCGATATGACATCAAATATATTCCGTTCCTATGTACCTTCTGCGTCTGTATGTCTGTCCTTTTTTGTTTTTGTGATTCTGTACTACCATGCGTCTGTTCTTCTATATTTCTTTGTGACTGTATATCTGTGTGTTTATCTGTCTGTGGGTCTGCATGTTTGTGTGACTGTAAGTCTGCATGTTGTGTTTGTGTGTCTGTGTTTTCAGGTTCTGTGCTTTTAGGTTTCTGCAACTCTGCGTTATCTTCTACGCTTCCGAGTGTATGTATGTCTGTGTGTTTATGCATCTGCGTATCTGTCTGTCTGTGCGATTGTGAGACTGTATGGTTCTGTGGTAATGTTCTGCTGCTATTATCCTCTTTCCTCAATGATCCCACTTGATCTTGTGATTTGTATTTTTTCCCTTGTTCGACTTTCGGCGATGATCTCTTCCTTGATTTAGCTTCCTCAATATCAGCTCTCTGCTCCTCTTCCTATGACTGTTTCCTCTCCTCTATCACGCCTGCTTGCGTTTCCATTTCTTTGTTTTCCATTATTTCTGGGCACCTTCTTCTAATGTGACCTCTTTTGCCACATTCGTAGCACTTTGGAGATCTCCCCTCCAACATTATGTCCAGTTTGTCCTCGTTAGGCAGTTCCAGTGTCTCCGGTATGTCACTGTAAACTTTCTGACTTACTATAAAAAGTACATTCAATTCATACCCCCAGCAATTTATTGTTAGGTTCTGCTTATCATAATTATCCTTACATCTTCTCCTTCTCTTTCAGGAAAAACTGCTGCCATTACCCATTCCAACTCTATTTTCGGTGGAATCCTACCCACTCTAATCCACGTTGGACGTCTACCCAACTTATTGGGAAAGAGCATCCAATTTCCTTCCGTTAACGTCTTATTGGCGTATTTCTTTGCTGCTTCCTCCGATACAAATGTCATCTCTACAGACGCGTATGTCTTGCCTCTTGTAAAAAACGACACATCTTGCAATTCCTTCAAACGCTCCTCCACCTCCTCCTTCGTTGCACTCTCTATTCTTTTATTTTTCTTTGAAAATGATTTATATTCCACAACTCCAATTTCCATTTTCGTCTTTTCCTCCTCTGATGGGGTCAACTTTACGTTTGGCCCCTCCTTCTTTATCATTTCTTTATATTTTTCAATTTTCTCTGTCATGTCTTCATTCCAATGTATTTCATATTGCTTCAACAGGTCTGGGACGACGGAAGCTCGACTCCCCGTCGCTGCTGCATACGTCTTCATTTTCTCCGTCTCAGCAACGCCCACCAAACAATAGTGGTGTTATACTCAAAAAAATCGCAGCGAGTAATAACACGTCCGACCAGTAAACTCACGGAGACGAAATATCGATTTCTTTATCACCCATAAAGGGCTATACATAGAATTTTTAAGACATCACAAAACATAAAAGACAGTATAAAACGCAAACATAAAATCGGGGTAATTAAAATAAAATGATAATATGCAAGAATGAAAAAAATGAGGCGCAATGTCCACTCGATCCCCAAAGTCGGGTGGTTACATGTATCCACTTTTTCACTTTTTCGTTCAACATCATGTAAACATTTTCACGGTTTTGTAACTCAAAAAATTCAAACACTCGCGTTACCTTTCTTCCATTAATCATTGTTACGTCCGTCCTTAACAACTGCAAATAATCAGTTCTAGGTGGGGGTCTCCAACAAGCATATCCGTTTCGTCATTATAATTTCACCAAGTTCTTCTACGCTCTCCCAGCTGCCTTCCTCAGGTATCAAAACGCATCTTTCAGCACATTTCTCTGGCATTTTCACTCTTATTACTTCTCCCAACCTCTCGACCCTTCTCTCCATCTGCTCGCAATTCTCGTACTTTATCAAACCCCCCTTGTATTTCACATCTTTCTCCGTTCTCTCCTCCTCTTCTTGTACATTATTAGTTTCTGGCTTTTTTTAATCTAGTTTTTGTTTTCTGTTGACCGTTCCTTTGACTTATTTTTCCTTCGCTTTTTAGGGCTAGTAGCTCCATTTTCGTTCTTCTTTGTTTTCTCTGTTTCACACTTCTATTTCTCTTTTATTTCCTCAGTGTGGTCTACAATTTTCTCCTCCTCTGCTTGTGCTTTCTCTTGCTGTGGCTGTGTGAACTCATACAGGGGGCATTTGGTCTTCATATGACCTCTCTCCCCGCATATATAACAATTTGGTTTTCTTCCCTTGACTACGACATTTAACGTTCATTTTGCTCGGGTGTTCGGGGAGAGCGGTCCGCTTGGGCGTGGGGAGCCCTTAAGGGACTTCCTAGCTGGCGGGCCTCGACTCTCGGCACGCGAGGCTGAATGCTGTGAAGGCCTGATCACTCCCGCGGAGGTAAGAGAGGTGCTGGCCGAGTGCGCTGGGGAAAAGTCTCCGGGACTGGATGGTCTGCCCTACGAGTTTTACCGAGCAATGCCGGACTTGTTTGGGGAGATTCTGGCAGGCGTCTATGCAAACTGGCAGCAGAATGGGAGAATTCCCAGTTCTGTAAGCCGGGGAGTTGTGACGCTGATACAGAAGGACCCAAGCAAGGGGGATAGCATTAGTAACTATAGGCCCATAACTCTACTCAACGTAGAGCTAAAGATTTTGGCCAAGGTGTTAGCTAAAAGGTTGACGGCGGTCGTGGAGAAGCTTGTCGGGAAGGCACAGACCTGTGCAATCCCAGGCAGGTCGATCCAGGACAATCTTCACCTTCTCCGCTACACCTTAGACAGGGTTGGGAAATTAGCCGGCAAAGGAGGGGCAGTGGTCCACTTAGACCAAAGTAAAGCATTCGATAGGGTCGACCATCGGTACCTGGAGGCCGTCCTCGAAGCGGCTGGGATAGGCCCGGGCTTTCGCGGGTGGATCTCCGCTATGTACAGCGGCATTAAGTCCACCGTCCAGATAAACGGTTACCTAACGGAGCCGTTTTCGATCAAGCGGTCTGTTCGTCAAGGGTGCCCCTTGTCTCCGGTCCTGTATGTTTTGGCCCTGGAGCCATTGCTGCGGAGGCTGGAGAAGTTGGGTGGCAACCCTAATGAGATCGGATGCGGTAAGTTTACTTCTGCGTATGCGGACGACGTCACTCTCATCGTGTCTGAGGAAGCACAACTACCTCGAGTAGAAGATGCTCTCCGAAGATACGAAGCGGTGGCAGGAGCAAAAGTTAACAAGGACAAGTCCATCGGTCTGCGCCTCGGCACCTGGAGGAACAGGTCGTTATCGTCCAGTGTCGTTGGACACTGGACAGATGGTCCTGTTAAGTTGCTTGGAGTCTGGTTCGGTTCAGACTCACAGACGGAGAAGAATTGGAGCGAGGTAGTAAACAAGGTGGAGGCCATAATCAGGAAGTGGTCCGGGCGGTCTCTGTCCTTGAAGGGTAGAGCGGAGGTGGTGCAGATGTTTATAGCATCTGTAATCACCTACCGCCTGTCCGTTGTGCCTTGCCCCGATTTTTGGCTAAACAAGCTGGTACGACTCCTCTTCCGCTTTTTGTGGAGGGGGGGAAAGCCACTTGTGAGGCGCTCCGTATGCTGCCGGCTGAGTCTATGATAAAGATGATACCGCCAACTGGACTATCAAAGGAAGGTGAGGCTTGTTTTCTCTGTACGGTAGCAGTATTGAAAGAGTGTATATGGAGGACGAGAATGGAAGGCATCGTGACAGGGTCCTACATATCCGGCCCTGGATTGCTGTTCTACTTCAGATATCACCTGAAGAGCAAGATAGGGCTGGAAAAGAGAACCCTGTTTGAGAAAGTATATGAACGAAGATGGAAGGAAGTAGTGAAAAAGGTGGGTGTAAGTCACCCAAACTAATCATTGAGAAAATAAAAGGCAAACTGCTGGGCCTTATAGGCTGCCGGGTTGAAAAACCCAATCTCCCCTTCTTTTTATAGACATACATGTGTGTAGGTGTATGTATGGGTATGTGTGTGTGTGTGTGTGTGTGTGTATGTATGTATGTATGTATGTATGTGTGTGTGTATATATATATATATATATATATTTATATAGATGTGTGTGGGTATGCATGCATATGTATGTCTGAATATTCAAAGTCATCGTTTTTTAAATTTTATAAAAACATCGTAAAAAATTTTTAAAAAGAACTCATACATTTTGTACATCTGTAATCACCTACCGCCTGTCCGTTGTGCCTTGCCCCGATTTTTGGCTAAACAAGCTGGTACGACTCCTCTTCCGCTTTTTGTACTAAAAGTACGGCCGAAGGCTAGCTGTTATCCACTACGTCCGTATCAATGTATATATAACAGAGAGAGAGAAGTATCCCTTAAGGCCTTCGCTACGAGCTTATAATTTGGGAAAATAGTTTTACTTTATATATCTGTAGAAATAGTGTTGAAAATATTAAGGTAACATTCATTTTTCTAAAAGTATAAACAAAGATGTCTAACCCTTTTAAAACGGTTGACGTAAATTTACGCACGCAATGTACATGTTTTAAATCGGTCGACGTAATTATACACCGCCTGACTTAAAACCTGTCGCTTGAGTTAGTGGAAGTAAACGTGCATTCTAGGAAAGTTTGTGTATAATAGAAACTATTCATTTTAAGCGTTAATTGAATAAGGAAATAGTAAAAGTCTGTATTTTTGTCTCTGCATATTGTCATAAAAAATCTTTTACTTTGACTTAACCTTACAGATACCATTGTAGTGTGTGGAGAAGGGAAGTGTAACTTTGCATCCGTAAATGAAGTAGTTAAAAAGAATTATTTTCATTCAGAAATCAAAATTGAATTCCACACTCGGTTCTTTTAGTACAAAGTTGCGTGCTTCACTGGAGAGATGGTCTACTACTGCAGCTGTTTTTGTTGTTTTTCAGTCCTAATTCAACCGTGATGGAGTAGACATTTGGATCAAATTCATTCCGGTAGTTTTCTTTTTTTTTTCTGGAATTAATACATCTTCATTATCCAGTGTGAACTTATTTTAAGACTGTAATGTGTGATTTGAGGGAGATTTAATTGCTAATTTTGATCGTTTGGTTAAGGTACAGAAATAGACTTATCTTTCGAATAAAAACTGAGGTGCATATTTTATGATACTTAGAAATATAATCGTAACACATTAATAAAGAGTAAATGATTTACTCTTTAATCTGGAAAATCATTGTCTAAAGACAAACAACAATGAAAAAAAAAACGTATGCAAGGGACATAACTTTTAAAGGGAAGCAACCTATATTGAGTGAATTGCCCTGTTAGGATTTTTAAATGGTGAAGTGCTAAGCTCCATGCAACTTGATTTAGTGCTCATATTTTCTCCAGAAAAGTATACTTTTCAAGAGATAATACTACAAACAGCACTCTAAATGCAGCACAAAAGTTAATACATAATATACCTTTCATAAGTTTTGAAAATGTGTGAAACAATTTTTTCGTTAGGCTTGTGACTAAATGACCTGAACTTCGGTATAAATGCACACATAAACATCCCAATGGTCAGTTTAGTACCAAAATTTATTTTCGTTGAATTTATGACAGAAGATTTCAAGTACAGCCAACCCTGGAGGGCTTGGTAAGTACAGCCAGGTAGAGCTTGGTAACATGTGTGACTGCATAATTGTTTCAGAATTAATAAAATGAAATAACAACGGTGTAGTGAGATCAATTTAACTTACAGTCTTTCTCCTAAAACAGTTGCTTAATTGTACATATGTTAAAAATAATTCTGAATCAATGAGTTCACAGATTTACAGGAAGGAAAATTAAGATGCTATGTAGTTGGAGTTTAACACCAGGTCAACTTTGATCAAGAATTAAGAAGCATTACGATGAGATCATCTCATGTTTTTAGTTGTATAAAGAACTACATTATCTAATGTATCTTTCCCCTTTTTAAATGAAGGATGTATGTAATTTAAGAGAAATTTGGTTGCTATTTCTAGAAAGGCAAGTAGGTATGTACAGGATCCTTCTTTGACTTGGGATGTTATGCACTTGGCTTTGGTAGAGACTGTAGCATCAGAATGTATGTATCTATTCCAAGTAATTTATTTAAAAGCTACCTGCAATATTCTGCATATTTTCTTCATACATACATACATACATACACCAATGCACACACACATTCACACACATGCATATACACACATGCATATACTTATAAACTTACACATGCATGCACATATATATACAAAGACATACATACATAGATATATTCATATATACAGGCATGCATACATACATACATAAATACATACATGCCTAGAGACATACATATATACATACATGCATGCCTGCATACATACATACATACATACGTGAACAACATTGTATGTGTTGGTAGTGAACTCCTCAAGAAACACTCTCTTCCTGATGATTTCCTATAAAGCCCCAAAACAGCTGGGCTTTCTTACCTCAGAAAAGACCTGGATGGAAAGCACGCAGCATATAAAAAAAAGACCATGCATAGGTATGTTGCCCAGAAGCTTGAAGAAGACAGTAGAATTGACACAAAACACAGCCTCTTTTGGACACAAGACCATTACATCACATCACACTTTGAAGGCTATTTGTTTACAATCCAGGAACAGGAGATTACCACAAAGTACCTGGTGAACAAGAGAGACAGTGACGCTCTTGTAATCCAAAGGTGCAACTGCATGTGAAAGCTATGTCATGTTTCTGTGGAAGGTATCACACATGTGATTAGCAGCTGTCTAAAACTGTCATCACGGTTCTACCTCCCTATGCAGCACAATGTCGTTGCTAAAACAATTTACAATACCATCCACAAAAAAGACTGCCCTGAAATAAACTTAGAAAATCTCTCTGTTATGGAATACATTCATAAACACCAACTCAAGAAATACTGGTGGAATATTCCTATCAAAACGTCTGTCAAATGTAAACATAACAGGCTGGATATTGTTATTTGGGATAGAGGGGCAAAGGTATGTACCATCATAGAAGTCAACTGCCCTGCAGATATAAGTATCTCTTTGAAAATCAAAGAAAAAGAGGATATCTATGGACAACTACTGCAAAACCTTCAGCTTCTATATCTAGACTATGAATTCATATTTATACCAATAATAATTGAAGTACTAGGTTTTGTTAATAAATGCCTAAGGTAAAATCTGGATAAACTGGGATTTTCAGAAAGAGAAATTGACTGGCTGATTCATACATTACAAGTACAATCTGTGAGTGAAACAGTGAAAATACGCAAGGCTTTTTTCAAGTTCCAAATGTGAATTTGTCTGTGTTAACTACATCCCAAAGATGGAGCCTTGTCTCTTTGTTGGAAACCGGCTCCCTCCTCAGTGGAAGATTTATGATAATGAAAAAATAGAAGAGAATACATACATACATACATACATACATACATACATACATAAGCACATAGTCACATAGCTATATAAAGAATGAATGAGATGAGCAAATTCCTGGATTTCCTGCACCTGGGAAAAGAAGGAATGATTACAATTAGAATACTTTTTCCTCATGGACTAAGTCGACTGAAGTTAAATAACAGGTTACTCTCCCAAAAAGCAAAACAAAACCTATGAAGTCCACTGAGATTATATGAAACTGGCTGGGCCATAAATATTAGGTTGTCAGAGAAATCCGTTTGTTTTTATTTTGTTTTGCTTTTTCGACTTCGCACTTCATTGTCATGTCAGAAGGAAAAAAAAATTATTCAAATTTCAGAAACGATAAACAAAACGTGTAAAGGAAAAATAGGGCTACAAAAAAAACCCACATAAAACACTATGATAAAATTATTTTTCGGGTTAATACAAATGCCGTTGGAAAGGATTAAAGTAAAGCGGTGAGAAAGGAGAACGAACAAATTTATCTGACAACCAATTGTATTTTTTTTTTTTAAATATAACAAAGGGAAGCAACTGTTCCATTGATTATGCGGATATTGGGCCTTGCATGTGGGAAAGCGGCAGAACCTTACTGAAACGTTTGCTCACTCCATCACAGCATGGAAGTACAGACATTAAAATAGGAGATGATCGTGATGATGATGACGACTCCGACAACGACGATTGTTGTCGCTTTGTCTTGGGTCAATCTTCATCAAACTATATGTAATTTCAGCCATAAACCACTTTATTTTTTTAGGAGTACCTATAACTATATAATGTCATTTCTTTTTTAAGATGATACTGTGTGAATTTGAGGAAGATTTGACAGTTGTCTCTGGTAAATCGTGTGGTGATGTAGACGCTTCTATCGTAGACTCATTGACTGTGTTATGACTGTACTGGGCGTTCATATTAGATTTTGTTCTTCAATCTCATCTGCAATAAATTGGTTATATTTCTTCAATCAATACACGGATATTTTAACCATTTTTTATTCAGTTCCTAATAATATTTAGTTATAAAAATATAATAGAGCTTTGTAAATATTGAATGGCTTTGAGGGTCCACCTGAATAAAGAAGGAATCAAAGGGATCCATAGACGTAAAAATGGTTGAGAACCACTGGTATAGAGTATGGATGATGGTGATGATGATGATGATGATGATGATGATGATGATGACGATGATGATGATGGCGATGACGACGACGATGATGATGATGCGGGGGAGAATGACAACACTGCAATGGGGTTGGTGATGTTGGTGGTGGTGTTCTCGTTTTTGTTGGTGGTGTCGTGTTGGAGAAAATTAAAAGAAGTGACCCACATATACATTGACTTCAAATTTTGGCACAACGCCAGCAATTCCGGTGGGGGGGGGGGGGGTTAAGTCAATTACATCGACCCCAGAATTCAACTGGTACTTATTTTATCATCAGCTCCAAAAAGATGAAAGACAAAGTCAACCTTACCGGTATTTAAATTCAGACTGTGAAGATAGATGAAATGCTGAGAAGCATTTCAACCAGCTTGCTAACAATTTTGTCAGCTCGCAATCTTAGTAACCCACATCATCATCATCGTTTAACGTCCGCTTTCCATGCTAGCATGTGTTGGATGATTTGACTGAGGACTGGTGAACCAGATGGCTACACCAGGCTCCAATCTGATTTGGCAGAGTTTCTACAGCTGGATGCCCTTCCTAATGCCAACCACTCTGAGAGTGTAGTGGGTGCTTTTATGTGCCACCAGCACGAAGGCCAGTCAGGCGGTACTGGCAACGGCCATGCTCGAAATGGTGTATTTTACGTGCCACCTGCACAGGAGCCAGTCCAGCAGCACTGGCAACGATCTCGCTCGAATGTCTTTACACGTGCCACCGGCACAAGTGCCAGGAAGGTGACGCTGGGCACAAGTGCCATCACGATTTCGCTTACATGTAAAGAATAAACACTGAACTGAATAGATTAAATAAAGTATGTTGATCTCATTACATATTCTCTATTTTTTATTCTTTTACTTGTTTCAGTCATTTGACTGCAACCATACTGGAGCACCACCTTGAAAGGTTTTAGTTGAACAAACTGACATCCAGGACTTATTTTTTTAAGTCTAATAATTATTCTATAGGTCACTTTTACCAAACTGTTAGGTTACAAGAGATGTAAACACACCAACACTCACCAAGCAATAATGGGGTGACAAACACAGATACAAAGACACACACACATAGATATAGACATAAATATATATATATATATATATATATATATATATATGTGTGTGTGTGTGTGTGTGTGTGTGTGTGTGTGTGTGTATACAATGGGCCTCCTTCAGTTTCTGTCTACCAAATCACAAGGCTTTGGTCAGCCCTGAGGCTATAGCAGAAGACATCTGCCTAGGATGCCAAGCGGTGGGACTGAACCCAGAACCATGTTGTTTAGAAGTAACCTTCTTACCACATAGGCATGTATTTGCAATGTATTTTATCATAAGCTCTTTACTTTATGATCAGTTGAAACAATTGACACTTCTCTTTTGCATATAAAATCTTTTTCATAGTCTGACCCCCAAAAATATCATTTCGTATTTACCTGACAAGAACTAATTATAATTAAATGAAAGATGCTGGCATGTGAATAAGCAGTTTCTTTTTTTTTTTATTATTTTTTAAATGGTTAGTCAGAAGAGGAAAAAAAGCAGTGCTCATGACCCTTTTAGGGGTCTGTGTTTTCTGAGATAAAATTGTCCTCAGACAGGAAACTTGACTGAAATGTTTGTGGCCAGATTAGGAGACGCTGTTAAAATGAGTGATGGATGAGGTCAAGCACCCAAAATGATCATAATATAGCATAAATAAATACATATAACTTGGTAGAATATTTTATTATATGACATTAAAAATATGAGAGGAGAATGTATGTATATAGGCATATACACACACACATACACACACACATCATCATCATCATACCCATCAGTTTATAAAGCATCTTCGACAATAGCCTTTTGTGAATTTAGTAGATGGAAACAGTATTGAAGTATGCTGTGTGTATTTGATGTCAGCTGTGCAAGTGTACACATTTTTCATCCACCAGTTCAAAAATGGGACAACCACACTGCCAAAATGAATCTCCTTTCATGAGGGCAGCAATGAAACATCTTGCCTTGTGAGTTTTTGAAGGCACTTTGTGTGAGATTTTTAGGAATGATTCTCCTCTCAGTGAAGCACATCTTGCAATATCTACTTACATACAGATATGCCCCAGGATGTTCCAGCAGTTGATATGTATGGTATTCCTTTTACTTTTAATCACCATATATAGCAGGATAATGTAATATTGTACCTCTCTTTGATGCTAAAAGAGGATCTGTGGTTATTTAGCTTGGACTTAAATGAACTCTCCACTGCCTCAATAAATTTCTCTGTGTGTGTGTCTCTTTCTCTCGCTGTTGTTGAATAACACCACCTCTGCTTCATAAACTATAGCTACAATAGAGGATTTTTATTTGGATCACTTTAAATCAGGAAGACAGCAATATATAAACAGTAGTAGTCTCAGGGTTAATATTGAACAGTGATTTTACAGGAAGTTGAGCACTTAACAGAAAATTGTAGGTGAATTTAGTCTAAACACAGTCTGACTTCAAACTAATTTTCATAGATTTGTTCATGATTTCTAATATATTTAGTTCTAACAAACATTTCAAAGGCAAATTTATCATTTGTTTAATCTCTGGTGAAATTTAACTTTATGAAAAAGAAAAAAAAGATTAATAAGTATGTATAATAACTTTAATGTTGGAGTATTCTACAATATGAAATGCATTTCAAAGCTTCTCCAAGTAAAAAAAGAAAGGTTTGGAAACACTGTTCTAGCACCATCTAGCGAAAGAATATCCAATATTATATACAATATGATGCTGGGAACAATGATTGCTTTAGAATTTTACTTCACAGCTATATGATTTTAAGTTCGGTCCTAATCCAGTACCTTGGGGAAGTGCTTTATATCATAACCTTGAACCAAATAATGCTTATGAGTGAATTTGGTAGACAGAACTTGTACAAAGCTTATAACACACACACACACACACACACATGTTAAATCTCGAATTAGAAGAGGCTCTAATAATGTAAACATTAGTGACGTTACATAACGTATGTATTTTGTTTATACATTTATTAGCTGCGGCATTCATCCAGGGAACAGTTCCTTAAAGACATAGTGTGTTAAAAAAGTTTTGTTTTACTTATACATTGGTGTTGTGCCTCAGTGGGTAGATTTCATACAATCTGAATAAATAGATCAAACCAGCAATTCAAATTCATTTGCGATGACTGGAGTGTACAGTGCTGAGGAGCTGAAATAACAGGAAAATATCAATATCCACCATTCTCATTCACATATGGAGCAATCTGTTTCCTCTGGTTTGGGGTAGTCAGGGTTTTTTAACACATCTTAAAGGGACTTACCCTGGACAAATTCCACAGCTAACAAGTGTATAAATAAAACACATACATTAAGTATGTGACATTGGTAATACATATATGTACATGTTTATGTTTATATATATATATATATATATGTATATAGGAAGGGCATCCAGTTGTAGAAACCTTGCCAGATTAGACTGGAGCCTGGTGCAGCCTCCTGGTTTGTCAGTCCTCACTCAAACCATCCAACCCAAGCCAGCATGGAAAGTGAATGCTAAATGATGATGATGATGATGATGATATGTATATATGTGTGAGTGTGTGTATATATATATATATATACATACATATGAGGATGTACACAAAAGTAACTGGAAGCGTTCTCTGTGGGACAAGCCTATTGTAGTTCAGGCTTCCACTGCTAGAAGCCACTTGATGCAACCCTCAGGCATCAGTCTGCTGACCAGCAGCATCCACTGTGGTTGTACTGCCACATGGTGTGTCTATGTTTTGCAGTGTTTCTCTCAGGTTCATCAATTTTTGTGACAGCTGAAACAAAGGAACAGCATGCTTCCCTGAAAATCTGTTTTCTGCTGGGGAAAACGGCAGCCGAAACAGTTATCATGCTTCAGACAGCTTACAAGGACGCTGCTATGTGCAAAACACAAGTTTACAAGTGGTTGTAGTGGTTAAATGTGTATCATGGTAAACAGATGCAAAAAGAATTTATTCAATGGACTTAATTTATCATTAGTACACATAATTCTTCACTTCATGCAAAATGTTGACAACTGCTACGAGTTGCTAGAAATAGAAACAGGGTACATCTGTGAAAATGATATATCAGAAATTGAATATATGTTTGCGTGTGTGTGTGTGTGTGTGTGTGTGTACATAGTTCATCTGATACAGTAGCCTACTTTGGAACTTCGGACATTGCTCTGGTCTCTGAGAAAAGTTGTTGTGGCTAGACGTTCCTTGTTTGGCTTGTCTTGTTGACCACTGAATTTATAAGAATTGTGGCAGCTAGAAGGACAGACATACTGCAGCATAGTTTGTACCTAAATAGGTCAGCTCCCGTCCATTTGAATTCCACCTGACATGGCCTTAGGTCGAAGGTTAAAGGGATATGATTAATCACTTTTGACAGAACAAAGAAAACCTGTTTTCGTGCCTGTTGATTGTGGTGGTTTAGAGCGACCGAGAATTCTTAGATTCGGTTTCAAATCTTGGCTTGGAGAAGGGAGTGTTAATTTTTACACTGTTTTCACACTTTAAGAATGGTCACTTGTTTCTTGAAGGCCAACTTCATTCAGGGTGACTGTCAGCCTCCCGAATATCATCACTGAAAAATTGATGAACTTGTTGATATGATTGTTGTGTCCTGGAGCTCCTGCCAATGAATTTTGAGTGAGGAATTGCGAATGCAAAGAGTTGCAGCAAAATTTGTGCCTCACTTGCTCACAGAAGATCAAAAGCAGGCATGGCTGAATGCATGTCGTGAACTGAAAGAACAGTTGGAAGTTGATCCGGACTTTTTTTCGGAGGTAATCACTGGCGAAGAAAGCTGGTGCTACAGAATTTGCAGGTGTGGAAGAGGTGAAGATAAAAACGATGGAGGCATTAAAAGGCATCACTTCGCAAGAGTTCCAACACTACTTCGAATAGTGGAAAATGCACCTGGACCGATGCATTGCTTCAAGGGGAGAATACTTTGAAGACAATAAAAGTGTAAACATGTAAAACTAAGTGAATAAAATAACATTGCAAAATTCCGGTTTCTTTTGAGTACATATATATGAGTGCGTGTGTGTGTGTGTGTGTGTGTACATGGTAGACAGAAAAAACCTATGTATATGTGTATTTGAGTGAGTGAATGCTTACATTCTGTGTTCACATCAAAAAAAAAAAAAAATCACCAATTTACAGATAGTGTTATCTGCGATCATTTTTTCATCAACAAATTTGTCTGGCAGCTCTGCATTTTCAAAGATAAGTGGAACAAAAACTCCTTTACTTGAAAAATAGCTAAACGTTAGCAATAGAAAAGGCATCCAACAATAAAAACAATACCTCAGTGATATGTACTCATCTAACTTATTCCAGCATACAAAAAAAACAGATCTGAAATGTATGAATGAATGAACCTATGGTGGATGAGTACAGATTGTGATATGTGCATGATAAGTGAGACTACAAATATATAGCTAAGGTGGCGAGCTGGCAGAAATGTTAGCACACCGGGCGAAATGCATAGCGGTATTTCGTCTGCCGTTATGTACTGAGTTCAAATTCCACCAAGGTCGACTTTGCCTTTCATCCTTTCAGTTTCGATTAAACAAGTACCAGTTACGCACTGAGGTTGATGTAATTGACTTAATCTGTTTGTCTGTCCTTGTTTGTCTCCTCTATGTTTAGCCCCTTGTGGGCAGTAAAGAAATAAGAAACGTTAGCACGCCGGGCAAAATGCTTATTGATATTTCGTCTGTCTTTACATTCTGAGTTCAAATTCCGCCGAGGTCAACTTTGCCTTTCATCCTTTCGGGCTGTTACAGAAAGTGATAGAAAGGACAGAGAGAGGTGATGGCTTGCCTGTGGGTCAGAGGATAGAGCATGTCTCTTAATGATTGAATTCCAGTAAGTTTAGTAACCCTTTTCTGGATGTAGTCCAGGATGTTTGTATGTGTAACAGCAGCAACATCCAAAATACATCCAAGCAGTACTCCACTGTAAGCTTCACACAAGTTTTATAGAATATCATACAGATATGATGTATTTCTCAAAACCATAGCTCCAGACGAGGTTTAAAGAATGTAATAACAAACTAGAAGTCAATGTTATATTTTTTTAAATTTAAGCATTAACCTTTTAAGCTTAATTTCCAAAGCTTTCATTTTTATACTTGAATGTAGCCTTCTCTGGCAATAATCTCATACAATACTACTAGTAAAAATTCCATTCTGTTATAAATTCTTTCCTTGTTTTGGTTGCCAAAAATCCAACTACCAAGATAACTAAAGTGATATCTCTTAGTTAATAATAAGTAATCTCAATTAACATGTTGATAAATCTATAAGTAATTTCTACATGAAAACGAACGAGACACAGACTGGACCAAGTCATTAACACAAATGACCTAAATGTTAATATATCTACACCCTCCTTAAAGTTTTCATTAATAATAAGTTTCCTCTACATACAATATACATGAACAAAGGTGTGACTGTTAGATATAGGTGTGGTTGTGAGGCACAGGTGTGACTGTGTGGTTACAAAATTTGCTTCCCAGCTACATGCTTTTGGGATCAATCGCACTGCATGGCACCTTAGGCAAGCGTCTTCTACTATAGCTTGGTACTTATTCTATCAGTCTCTTTGCCAAACTCATAAGTTGTGGGGAGTAAACAAACCATCACTAGTTGACAACTGGTGAGGTCAAACACAGACACTCACACACACACACATATATATAACAGGCTTCTTTCAGTTTCCTACTATCAAGTTCACTCACAAGGCTTTGGTTGGCCTGAGGCTATAGTAGAAGATATTTGCCCAAGGTGACACACAATAGGACTGAGCCTGGAACCAGGCTTCTTACCACATGAGTGATCCATGGTGTGAATGCATCTTGACCTACTTAATGTTCTTTCTACTATGAGGTGGAGTTAAAAAGTTCTGGGCTTTGGGTAAAAGAAAATGCAGGAGGATCAGTTAATTATGATTTTATCCAATGTATTCCCCTCTCAGATTCACACACTTACTGTAGCAGTCCTTCAGTTTTTCTAAGCCCCGTAAAAGAACTCAGAAGGTTGAGCCTCTGACCAGGCCTTTTGCGATACCCTAAAAGCCTGGAACTTTTAAGTACCCCTTCATAAATACTGGAGGTGAATTGTTCAACTTAAACTTCTTCAAGGAGATGCTCCAGCATGACCACAGTTAATGACAAAAACAAATAAAAGATAAAAGATATAATGCAAATGAACAGATTGAAAAGGAATCACAACAAAGATGAAATTAATACTGTTTCATTTGAGTAATTAGTCCATGGCAATTGTTTCATTTGGGTTATTAAACTAGTCAATGGCAATAGAATTTTATATTTACCTTCTGTCTTTTAACTTGTTTCAGTCACTAGACTGTGGTCATGCTGGGGCACTGCCTTGAAGAAGTTTTAGTCAAACAAATCAACCCCAATGTTTTTTTTTTGTTTTTTTTTTTTAAACCAGGTACTTTTGTTATTGGTCTCTTTGCTGAACTGCTAAGTTACAGGGTTGTAACCAAACCAACACTGGTTGTCAAGCACTGGTCGGGGACAGACACAGACACAAAGACTCATGCATATAGATACACACACACGCACTCACGCACACACACACACGCACGATGGACTTTTTTCCGTTTCTGTCCACCAAATCTGCTCACAAGACTTTGATCAGCCCAAGGTTATAGTAAAAAACACTTGCCCAAGGTACCACGCAATGGGACTGAACCCAAAACCAAGTGGTTGGAAAGCAAGCTTCTTACCATATAGCCATGCCTGTACCTTGTTGAATATTAGTCTAGTGTTAGTTGAATTGAATAAAGTGAAACACAACAACATTTTGCCTTCTTCTAAAAAAACAATATAATTGTGAGGTTACCATAGCAATTGGAGTTGTAGATTAGTGCAAATTCATTAAAATTTAAACTAAATAAATTTGTGATTATTTGACCTGGTTAAATTATGTACCCTTCTGTCTGAGTTCAAATTAATCTTAATCATTGAGAAACCTTTTATAACAGTTGGTTTTGACCCCAAGTTTTGCCACACAGTAATTACAAGTTGATCTTGTGCACGGACCTCATTTCAGTCCAGTCAACAACTTTTGTACACGTGATAGTCTGGCAGCAAGACAAAGACCTTCTGTGAACAGAGCATACAAATACAGATTATTTGAACACAAAACTTTCTCAGTAAATGTCACTCTCACCACTTAGCTGTTTTCACAGCTACAAATTCAACTTGGCACGATAGATGAAGAAACACACTACTGTAACACAGCAACAAGAATATATATAGGTATATAAAAAGTTAGCTCAAATGTTGAATCTCTGATGAAGATTTCCTCAACTTGTAGTAATGTACATCATTTCATCTAAATAATCCTTTTTGTGTGTTACATGAACACTTTCTGTATTAATGTAGCAATAAATATGTTCATACGGATAAAACAAGCTTTCTTACTGAGCATGCTACACATTTATTTTGCATAAAGCTACCTCCCTCACTACAGTAGCCCCACCTAGTTGAAAGGAATCTTAGTCATGCAAGCTATAGGATAACCTCACTAGTGCTGGTGCTATGAAAAAAAAAAAAAAAAGCACCCAGTATACTCTGTAAAGTGGTTGGCATGAGGATAAGCATCCAACCATAGAAACCATGGTAAATTTATGATGAAAATAATGTGTGTGTGTTTTGGGTGGGTGTGTATGCATTGTTTGTTGAAAAATGCTTGCAAGAGCCAGCAAAAAAAAACTGACAAGCTGGTGCTTTCAAAATCAAAGCCCCTTGTGTATCTGTTTAGTTTGATTTATATAACCACTTCCTAGTATTCTCCCCATCTTTAATATTTTTAAGAACTAGTGATCGGCCTCTGAGATATCAGTCAGCGACAAAAATATATAGTTAACCATAAGCCTGTCCTAAGCATTTTCATAAGTTTGTCCTAAACGTCCATGCATGTTTTCAGACTTTTTTTTAGCCTTTATTTCCTACATTCTGAGTAATATAAAGCTTTCCTTTCATAAGTCTCAAGTTACTTTAGGGGCTGAAAAAATATTTGGGAATGTATTTCATATATGAATCATGGACGCCAGGAAAATACACAGGACAAAGGGAAATGAAAATCTGCCTCAAGTTTATTGGCCCATTATGTCAGAGTTGATCCTGATTTCTGTGTGTGTAAATAATGACAGTACAAGATTTTTCCTGGACAGAACGTCAGTCCAATGCAAGGCTAACTCTTAGTTATTGCTGATACTCATTGCAACTAAGCTGAAATGAAGTATCTTGCTCAACGGTATAATGTATAACCCAGAGTTAAAGCCATTACTTAACATTCATGAGTCCAGCCGCATAACCATTGAGTGAACCATCTTTGCAAAATAGAAATTAACACAGTAATAGTTGTTACTTCGATCAAAGATCTCCAATTTCTCTCTCTCTCTCTCTCTCACACACACACACACACGCACACATACATACATATAAATATATACATACATACACGCACACACACATATATATACGCACACATACACATGCATGCATGCATACATACATACATACATACCGGCATACATACATACATACGCGTGTGTTATTCGATCCCTCTGTTTTGTATCGCTTACCTCCCTTTAGTTTCTATTTTTAATTCAGTGATTTTTGAAAGCTGTCAAAATAGTGTAGTCCAACTGAGCACTGATTCCAATAAACTCGTTAGTTTATATTTTCCTCAGTTGATCATTAAAATATTTATTTGTATTCTGAAATTTACTATCAAGATATTTTTTACTAATGAATGGGATTATTCAAATGTTTTTAATCGTTTATTTAGTGATACTGAAATCTTATATAATATGTATAGGCGTTAAATTAACTTTTACTGCTGAATTTAGGTCTTAGATAATAAATAAATGGTTTTACGATTTTACAGAATCAATTATAAAATATTTTTACACTTTCTGTTTAATACGAGAGGCAAAGTTTGCTAGACGTTATGACTATATCAAGTGACCTAAAGTTGAAAAAAAAAAAGAAAAAAGATCTGGATATGCCTTGGAGAATAAACGGTCAGCATAATCTTTGTGTAGAAAACTATCTGGAGAGAATAATGTGCTTCAAATAAGGTTGAAATTGATACGCTTATATCCAAAGTATTGTTGGATGCCAGTCAGTTGCTTTAGGTTTGCATCTAAGCACTGCGTGACGTAGTCTTTTAGTCATAGTTCAATTTTGAAAGCAGACTTATGATTAACGACATTTCAACCGTGGCCTTCTCGTTTTGTTTTTCTTTTTCAATGACATCTCGGAATATATTATCTGTGTCTTTTCCTTATTTAAGTTGGTTAAGTGTGAATATAGAGATATATGACTGCTGCTTTTAGTAGGTCGGACATCCACTTAAGGATCTACTTTTTGGGCTCGATTGTGAAACATACTATTTCAATCTACTTGATAATTCTTTAATATGATAGTCTACCAAATACTTCTCAACTTCCTTGAAAAAAAATTGAAACATGTTTATTGTAAACCGATACTACATGAACAAGGAAGTTGAAACTTCAAATACTGTTAAATATTTTTTAATTTAAAATTTCGAATTCAACCTTACTACAAAATATACATCGTATTTACATTGTAAAAACATTGTAGCATTTGTCTCATGGTATATATCATGTAATATCTTATACATGAAAAAAACAATCATAGGATTAATTTTACCGTGACTACAAAGGTTACTTTAATTCTAGTGTTTCACCAACTCTTACCAAAACGTTACTTCCTATTCTAAATGGTACTAATGTAAAAGGGGCTTTACAGTATCACCTCCTTTAACATCTGTCTCTATCATTCATTAGTCCCTCTCTTACTACCAGCGTCACATCTATTTTAAGCTATAAGGGGAGTATCTACGTCAAATACCCACCAAATCATAGCATATTATCTTAATAAAGGAACTCCATTAGATAATGTAGTTCGAGACGCATTATGTTGGCTGAAAAAAAGGAAAGATAAGATGGGATTGTCACAGCTGAAACATCTTTCAACATAAATCTAAAGGTCTACTGGATCAACGCTGAGCTCTGGCTAAACATTATATATATTATATACGAGATATACAGCGGATATACAAACGAGAAATTACAGCCAAATCGCCCCCGTATTACCCCCTACCGTTTTAAAAACGGAAGGCTATATTGCGTAATGTAGTCCTATATGCACTATGTATGAATAAAAGACGGGTTGATAGCGCCAGGAACATCTATTGTGATAATTACAAGCTGGATCAGGGCTGACTTGGAGACTGAAAAAACACCACAGTCACTCCTGCAACCGTTCTACAATGCAGGAAAAGGCGAGTGGTGCATGTAATGTGAGCACGTACTTGTATGTATGCGTGCATGTGTGTGTGTGCGTGCACGTGCATGCGTGTGTGTGTCTCGTTGGTGCAGTAACGGGATATCTGTGACGTCATGGCTCTGATATCACACTGCAAAAAAAATAAATAATAATAATATTAATAAAAACAATAACAAACGTACCATAACTAAACCAGGAAAGTAGTTTAATAAACGAACGAGTGCAGAGGAATATGGAATAGAGAGAAACATAACATAATCAATAAAATAAATGGAAACCAGACATTCTTAGCGTTCGTTAAATCCATACTTATATTCTTTATGGAGTGGTTAAGATCCAGCAGGCTTATATCTAATCTAAGCGTGTTTATGTGCGTGTGTATACGTTTGTGTTTGTGAGTGTGTGAGTTTATGTGAGTGCATGATCAGTTGTAGTTTACGCTTGTCGATAGGGTTTTTCATTTTAAAATACGAGTAATATACTCAGATGAGGTCAGATGACTCAATTGCTAGATGTATTTCCTTTATATATATATATATATATATTGTTTATATATATATATATATGTATATATATATATATATATATATATATATATATATATATATATATATATAAACAATATATGAGTATACGCATATATATGTACATGTATGTATGTGTGTGTAAGATAGATAGATAGATAGATAGACAGATAGATAGATAGATAGATAGACTGGAAGCCGCTTATTGGGATCATCTTGGGGCGGAGGCTTTTTGAATATCGATAACCGGCTAATAGCATTAACCAGAGGGTAGAGCAATATTGCGAATGTGTTTGGGACCCAGTTTTGATATTAATAACCGTATGCTAACATTATTGTGATTAGAATAAGCGGTCTCCTCAGAGCGTGTAAATAAAAATAAAACATTGATTTTATTTTTAGAGAGTAAAAATTTCATTCTGATTTCATCTCTTCTAGTCGTAAGCAAAATGTGTTATATATATATATATATATATATATATATATATATATATATATATATATATATATACATATATATGTGTGTGAGTGTGTAAATCAGAGAAAGCGAGAGAGGCACATACACACGCACACAGACAGACAGACACACACACACACACACACACATGTATGAAATCGAAGTAGAACACGACAGAATGATAACACCGCTATTCTTATTCCGGAATAACGGTGGATCAAAATTACCGAATGCATAGGCCTAACCTTAGCGAGAGAAAGAAGCAGTAGACTTTTGGATGAAGCGACTTTAAGCTTCAATTTTTTTTTTAATCTTATAGAAGTCAAATCATGGCTTCGACCGGACAGAGAGCTTTTGCTCATATGCTAAATAAGTAAGTTTCTTCATTTCATCAGCTATGTCCATTCTTTATATCGCCATCGCGAATGTATTTTTTTTTTTTTAAATTAACACACCTCGATTATATGTCTTCCTCCCTGTTTTCTCCAACCTTATTTCAAACGATGACCAGCATCCCTTATGCATTTAATATAACTTAATATAAAACAAATTCTTTTTTCAATATTCCTATAGTTATATTAATTATTGAGGTAATTGGGGGCCGAATGAACATCTTCGTTTGGCTACTTAATGTCTGCTTGCCGCTAAACCTGCAACTGTTAGCGGTACCCTAAAACTGTTATGGTACCCCGATTGCCAAATGATTAGCTGTATTAGTTCCGTCTTCTTGTTCCACTTAAAATCTTAATATACGTAGAATTTATTTTAAAAGATCTCTTCCTTACATGCTTTCGTGTATATCTTTATGTTTGTTGACATATATTCATCCATACAAAACAATCTATAATATTGTTCCTCCTTTCATACGTACACACGCGCCCGCTTATCTATCTATCTATCTATCTATCTATCTATCATTCTATCTATTTATCTATCTATCTATTTATCATTCTATCTATTTATCTATCTATCTATCTATTATGTATATTTAAATTCAGACACATAATGTATGTACGATAGATATTATTATATTTTTCATAATCAGATATATCTTTTAATGGGTGATTAATTCGACTTAACACTGATGATTATTTCCATCCTTCATATAAATGAATAGAGACGAACAGGCATCCCTAAACGTAATTGTGTAAAGACTTTCCTGGGGGAACACATACAATGTAATACTATATATATAATGAATGCAGATATATTTCTCATATAAATTATACGACTGTATGTTTGTAAATGTATAATATATATATATATATATATATATATATATATATATATATATATATATATCTTTGTATGTATGTATACTTATGTCGTTCACTAAATTGGAGTAGGCGAGAAGATTGGTGAAGAGAAGGAAACAACACCAAAGAGTAAATAAGATTATTATTAGTAGAAACAAAAATACCCTTATAATTATTATTATTATTATTTCTATGAATTAACAATGTCTTATATGATTGACACAAAGCCTGACATTTCTACAGGAAGTGGGGGATGGAAAATTAATCTTAATTGATCTCTTCTGTTATATTGACTATTATTTAAATTGCAGCCCTTTTGGAACGGGACGTTGCTAAAGAACAAGGTACTTAGATCGGTGCTCTACTGTTTCGTGTAATGTGTAGTTCCCAGAGTACATATGAAAACATTAATAAGTCTTGAATTCGTTATTTGAATAGATCTTCCACATAAATATATAGACACGCTATCAATGATGTTCACTCCCACATATTATATGGGTTGCTACATGTTGGTGTTTACAACTGCTGGGAATAGTACTTAATACATAATATAGATGCAGTTTATATATTCTATTAGAAACCGAAGTTTCTTAAATCGGAATGCTGGAATTTAATGTTTTCGATATTCGAACAATTTACTTTAAATTATCCGATTATTGAAATTGAATTATTAAATTGATGAATAACTGAAACCGTTAAAATCAGAGTTATAGATAGATAGATAGATAGACAAAGATAGACAGATAGATTGACAGACTTTGTAAGAGGTTTCACGAACAAAGTAAGAAGTACTCGATACGTTACGTAGAGTAAGTATATGTTTTATAATAGTAGAATACTGCTTTAAGTTTCATGCCAACAAACCAATCATCAGATGGTTTTTCAACGAACAATTTTATTTAAAACATAAAAAAAAAAATAAAATAAAATAAAATTCATTGCTGAAAATTCAATTTTTTTCCGACGTGAAATTTAATCATGAAACAGAAGTCATTGAAATGTGTGTGTGTGTAAGCATATATTCATTTGCTTATATTATATCAAATTCTGCTATGAGTATCTGACTGAAACCAACGTTTATACATCAGACGTGTGTGTGTGTTCTTACACAGAATCTATATAAATTTGTAAACATATATTGGAAATATACCGCTAATGACATTCTTGCTAATACTTATGTGCGTTAAAGTCAAAGCTAGAAGTTTTTGAGTGCGAGTCTATTTCATTTATGACAATGTGTGTTTGTATATCTCCATTTGATGTCAACAAGATTCTCTTACAAATTTACTCGTACTACACACATTTAGAACGGAAACTATTAAGTTTAGTATTTTTATGATACAAACACATTATTCATACGCCTGCACGTGCGCGTGTGTGTATAAGTAAAATATAATGAAGGCGACCAGTGTTGAATATCCTGTCTTTTTTTTTAGACATAATGCATCAAGGAATATAATATCTGATGTGCCCTTTTTTTTTAAAGAGTGTAGTGTTTGAGTGGAGGTTTGGCTGTTATTTCTAGCTGATTGAATGACCACATAGTGGCTTTGGCACCTTTATTGACTCATCTTATAAGAAGCCTGGTGGCTGAAGTGGTAGAGCTCCACACTAAATGTCTTATACTATTTACTTTCAACTCTGCACATTCTGAGTTCAAATGACAGAATGGAATTAATTGAAAGGTTTAGTTGGACAAATCGACCCCAATACTTATTTTTGTGTCTGTGACTTATTCTATTGATTTGTTTTGTTAAGCCACTAAATTACAGGGACATAAATAAACCAACAATGATTGTCAAGCAGTGGTAGGAGACAAATGTAATGCAAACACTCATTCATTTACATACTTACATATGTGTGTGTGTGCATCATAGGCTTCTTTCTGTTTCTGTCTACTAAATTCACTCATAAGGCTTTGGTTGAAGACACTTGCCCAAGGTACCATGCAGTGGGACTGAACCCAAGACCACATGATTGGGAAGCAGGCTTCTTAACCATACAGCCATGACTGCATCGATAGCCATGCTTCCATTTCACTGATATACATTTATATATATTTGCCTTTTGGTCCTTTCTAGATCAGTTAGATAAAATAGCAGTGAAGCACAGGGTTCAATTTAATGGGCTGTACCTTCCCCACGAGATTCCTTGCCTTATGCTTATTTAAAGTATAGGTCCAGCTTATTTTAGGTAAGAAGTTTGCTTCCCGACCACATGGTTTTCGATTTAGTCCCACTGTGGCTTCTTCTATAACCCTAGGTCAACCAAAGCCTTGTGAGTAGATTTTGTTGTGTGTGTATATGTCTTGTGTCTCCTTGTCTTGACATTGTGAAATAGTTGTAAATGAGTGTCACTGTCATACATGCAGTGTCATTCATTTCCAGTATTCTGCATAAAACTGTCTGGTCATGGGAAAATATTACCCGACGATGGTCAGTGACATAGCTAATAAGGGATCAAGGGGAGCAGTCCCCCCCCACCAAGTACATTTTTCAAAATTGGCACCTTTTTACTGATTTTTAGAAAGATCTTTAGTTACCTAAATCAGTAGTTGTAAGTCTCCTATATTATGACATTCTTTTTTACTCTTTTACTTGTTTCAGTCATTTGACTGCGGTCATGCTGGAGCACCGCCTTTTAGTCGAGCAAATCGACCCCAGGACTTATTCTTTGGAAGCCTAGTACTTATTCTATCGGTCTCTTTTGCCGAACCGCTAAGTTACGGACACGTAGACACACCACCATTGGTTGTCAAGCGATGCTGGGGGGACAAACACACAAACATAAACACACACATACATATATATATATATATATATATATATATATATACGACAGGCTTCTTTCAATTTCTGTCTATCAAATCCACTCACAAGGCTTTGGTCGGCCCGAGGCTATAGTAGAAGACACTTGCCCAAGGTGCCACGCAGTGGGAATGAACCTGGAACCATGTGGTTGGTAAGCAAGCTACTTACCACACAGCCACTCCTACGCCCATTGTTACATATATTATAACTGATGAAATATTTTGGGCATTATAAGAGAGGTGAATCGATAATCGATAATCGAATGGTACATGTCACAGCACCTTTTTTTATATGCTTGCTCCCACTAGCTTCAGAACATTGCAACACCTCCGTGATGGTTGACAACAGGAAATATATTCAGCTATTGAAAATCTGCTCCAAAAAACTCTGGAAAAGTGGATATTGAAATGATGATGTTTATTATGATGGCATATGTTTGACATGTCTCTTGTCTTGAGCAGTTGTTGTCTGGCATACACACATGGCAACAGAGTGAATAGTCAAATTTTGTTGTTCTGTGTGTCATGGCTGTTTTGGCACAGTGTTTATGGCTGCCCTTCCTATCACCTGCCATTTTAAATCAGGGGTTTGGTACATTTGTCATACTACTAATACTACTGCTTCATGACTAAAATGTAATCTTTACCATGTATCAGTTTTTATGTGGAGTTACTGCTCTCCTGGAGGAGTAATAATGTCTGGATAAATATTATACAGAAAAACTAAAAATAAGTGATATAAGCATACTCAGTTGAAGGCAGTGCTTCAGTTGGCATAAGCCAAACTATAAAAAAATTCAGATCTAGGAAATGTCTAGGGTGCTCCAAGACTTATCTCTTCAGACTGACAAAATTATCAAAGTAAACTACTATTCAGATATCATAATGAAATAAAGAAACATAAGTTTATATGTTTACTCTGATAAACATTTTAATACCTTTCGATTAGAAAAACACCTGGAGGCCACAAAGAAAACTTATCCGATGAAAGAATCTCAAAACTGGAAATATGAGACAACATTAATATAATTTATTCTGTCGACTCGTATTTAGCTTAGCTAACTGAAAGAGATTAAGAGTGAAACAAACAGCATCAGTAAGAGCTGGAATATTGGTAAAGAATAACAAACAAAGACATAAAAACCATAGCAGAGCTCACAACTTTAAATACTGTCCGAACAGCAGTCATTACTAGGCACTTTAGAACATTCTATAGGAGGTGTTTTTAGTTTGCTTACACAACTCAAACAGTATGTACATAACATATTCACCACCCAGTACTATGACATGCCTTACACAGTACATTATTTTGCAATCACCTGACCTTAAAATAACACAACTTAATCATCTCCCAGTGTTACAACATAACTATTCTGCACCACACAAATAATTTCCGTGATAACACAACTTAAGGGCAGCAAGCTGGCAGAATTGTTACAGCAATTTATGTTCTAAATTCAAATTCTGCAGAGGTCTGACTTTGCCTTTCATCCTTTCAGGGTCACTAAAATAAGTACCAGTTGAACTCTGGGGGTTGATGTTATCACCCTACCCACTCCCCCGAAATTGCTGACCTTGTGCCAATATTTGAAACCAATATTATAACACACCTTACTCATTGCGTATCCTATAAAATCATCTCCCAATCTTGTAACACTATTTACAAACCACCTATTCCACACGAATACCTATCAATTTTATAACACAACTTGCACATTGCATATTCTAGACAATCACTTCCTAATGCTATAAGATAATTCTCACGTCACACAATTGACACAATAACCTCCCAACACTATCATACAACCAATAGAAAACAACAGCAAAACAACGCAAAAGGAAATATTAAGACAAAACCCCCACTATTACAGTAAATTAAATGTAACAAATTCCTTCCCTTCTTTCCTTCAAACATAATTCTATACACATACGATGGAACATAAAAGTGTAGCTAGTGAAGTAGCAGAAGAAGCACATGAAACATCTGTAATAACATAATCTGGAGCTGGGTGCAGTGTAAGAAATCTATTTATGTGGTCTAGCAAAAATTCTTGGTAAGTCCTTGATACAAAAAGAGTTTTTATAGGAAACAGGACAAAAGTTCCTCTTCATCCTAGACAATGGGGTGCAATCTGATAATCTGGCTAAGTTGCTTTCTGTTTTTTGTTTGTATAACTACTCATAGATACAGGTATGTGGTTGATCAGTTTGATTCCAGCTCAGTCCCACACCATAGCACCTCAGGCAGGTGTCTTCTACTATAGCTCCAAATTGACCAGAGCATTATGAGTGGATTTGGTAGACGGAAAGTGAAAAGAAGCCCATCAGGGCCATGTGATAATACCTGTACCAGCATCATGTAAAAAAGCCCATGCCAGAGCCATATAAAACGCACCCAGCACACTCTGTAAAATAGTTGGCATTAGGAAGGGCATCTGGCTGTAGAAATTAAGCCAAATCAGACTGAAATCTGGTGCAGCTTTCCAACTTGCCAGCACTGGTGAAACTGTCCAGCGTGAAAAACAGACATTAAAGGAGGAGGATGATAATGATGATGGTATATATGTTTGTGTGTGTACATTGATATGAAATTTTGAGGGAAGGTTTTAATTTATATTACTTTAAATCGTTAAGTTTGTTTTATAAAACCAAATGTGAGTTGATATCAAAAGTGTTAAAATGGGAGGCTTTCTCTTATAGAGTTTAAGGGTTACATTGTTATTGAACCAAGAGCTACCTTATTATTGAACCAGGGGCTGGTGATAAAAGGTAGGTATGTACTGAGGGTGATTCAACTGGCTATACTCAGATCTGTAGCCTTTCACCAGTATTAAAAATCAATAATATTGATATTGTGGTACCAGCTGCTAAATACTCAATAGATGGAGCCACAATTTGGTTTAAATTTTCCAGTTCACATACCACTATGTTCTACACTAAATGCATGCATTTCCTGATACTATCACACCACTACAACACCCACTGCCACTACTACTACTGTTGTAGTAAATTAGATGTGTAAATGTGTTTTTGCTAGGGGGAGGCCAGTGGTGTTCTAGTGAAATATTTTGATGCAGTTTTTTTTAAAAATTCTTTTATTAGTTTCAGCCAGTAAAAACACTGCAGTTATCCTGGGACACTGACTTCAAAGGTTTTTAGTCATATCAATACCAACTCCTCTGTAATTATTTTAGTGCAGCTAGTCTGGTGTGTGTATATCGAATTTTCAAGACCCGTTTCATTGATGTATCAAGAAATATTTATTCTACATGTTTCACACACAGTTTAGCAGGTGCAGGCATGGTTGTGAGGTTAAGAAGTTTGCTTCTCAACAATGTGGTTTCATGTTCAGTCCTACTGCACAGCACTTTGGGCAAGTGTTTCCTACTGTAGATCTGGGACAACCAGTAGTTTGTGAGGGAATTTGATAGTTGTAAAGTGAAAGAAGCTGCTGTTTATGTGTGCATGCATGTATGTGTGTGCTTGGCTGTGTGGTAAGAAGTTTGCTTCCCAACCACATGATTCCATGTTCAATCCCACTACTTGGCACCTTGCATAAGTGTCTTCTAGTTTAGCCTCGGGCCCATGAGTTAACCTGCAAGTGAATTTCATAGATGGTAACTGAAAGAAAGCCATTATGTGTGTGTGTGTGTGTGTGCATGTGCATGCTTCTGTGTCTGTGTTTGTCCCCCACCACTGCTTGACAATCAGCGTTGGTGTGTTTGCCTCCATGTAATTAAAAAATTTGATGAGAGGAACCAATAAAATAAGTACCGGACCACAAATAAAAGTACAAGGGTCATTCATTTCATTCGACTAAAATTCTTCAAGGAGGTACCACAGCATGGTCGCAGTCTAATGACTGAAACAAATAGAAAATAAAGGTTATATATATATATATATATATATATATATGAGTGAAAGAGAGAGAGAGAGAGAGAGAGAGAGAGCCACACAATTCTTGGAATTCATATCTTATATTACTAGGAGTGGCTGTGTGCTATGTAGCTTGCTTACCGACCACATGGTTCCAGGTTCAGTCCCACTGCATGGCACCTTGGGCAGTTGTCTTCTACTATATCTTTGGTCCGACCAATGACTTGTGAGTGGATTTGGTAAACTAAAACTGAGAGAAGCCTGTCGTATATATACATATATATATACATATATATATATATATATATATATATATATATATATATATATATATATATGTGTGTGTTTGTGTGTCTGTGTTTGTCTTCCCCAACATCGCTTGACAACTGATGCTAGTGTGTTTATGTCCCCGTAACCAAGCGGTTTGGCAAAAGGAAATCGATAGAATAAGTACTAGGCTTACAAAGAATAAGTCCTGGGGTCGATTTGCTTGACTAAAGGCAGTGCTCCAGCATGGCTGCAGTTAAAATGACTGAAACAAGTGAAAGAAGATAGATAGATAGATAGATAGAGAGCTAGCTAGATAGATAGATAGATCGACAGACAGACAGGTAGACAGACAGACAGACAGAATAAATCCCAGCTGTTTCCTCTTGAAGCACATCTGCTTATTCTATTATTACAATCCTATATGAGGTCTCAATTGCTGTTGTACGTTAGTCAAAATACATATCAAAATTGAGAATTATAGAAATATTTGCTGAGTTATTGTATAACAAAACAGGAAATTGGAAATTTTTTTATTTGTTCACCATTTCACATGTTTCATTTGCTAATAGGAATTACAAAGTTTTACATGTTTGACAGACATGTAAAACTTTGTAATTCCTATTAGCAAATGAAACATGTGAAATGATGAATAAATAATGCCCAAAAATTTCTAGTTTTTTGTTATATTATACATACATATATTTTACATCATTATAAATTATATACAGACATGACAGAAGTAAATAGATACCTTTATAGTCTTAAAATTTATTTAAATCTGAAATTATACATTCACATTATTTATTAATTGTTATAATGTGAATATTTAATATTTAGGAGACATGCCCTTTGCATTTTTCAATGCAAAGACTCTATTAGGCATGTTACTGATCAGATGATGAATATATTCTCTTGAGGAATTTCTTGCCAAGTTTCTTGCAGTAATTTCAAAAGATTTGGCTATGATGTGTCCTGTCCATTATGCCCCAGAGATGTTCAATAGAGTTCATATCTGGTGACTGGATTGGTCATGGAAGTTTTTAATGCTATTCTCTTCCAACCAATCTTGGATCTTTTTAGCCATGTGATAAGGAGCCCCATTTTCCATAAATAAAGAGTTTTCTTTAGTCATTTCAGTACTAGAGAAGATTTGAAGGAGTCCTTTCTGCTATATTGACACATATTTATCTGAGTTTATGTTTTCCTCACACTCCACTTGCTCTGATCAACCACTGCTCCAAATTGGTCCCCAGACCATCTCAAAATAGCCACCATGTTTCATTGTTGGCTGCAATCTTTTCACATCAAATTCTTGATCACTGAGTCTCCAAACTCACACTCGACCATTGTTAGAAAATACAACAATTCTAGAATCATCAGAGAATATGACAGTGTCCCAAAATGCTAGTGGCCTCTCCACCATCTCACCAGCCCAATTTTTTCTCCACTTGATATTGGCTGGTTGAAGAAATGGCTTCCTTCTTGCTGCTCTGCCACAGTAGCTGAGTTTGTGGAGATACCCAACAGCTGTTCTGGGACTGACATCAACTTATTGTGCTATGTCAGAGGCCTAGCAACGAAGATTATCTTCCACACTTCTCTTAAAGCGAAGGGTTGTCAGAGGGCCCTGGTTGACCTGTTGTGGACTCCTCCCCCTCTCTGGTGAATTGCACAATCACTGTAGAAAGTGGGATCCCAAGCTGGCTAAGTCCACCTTCAGATTGACCCACAATATGGCCTCTTTTAAATTTAGACAGTTCCAAGACTTCTTTTATATGTGGCATTATTAAACAGTCACACATAGAGCCTGAAACATAAAAATGTCAATTAATAAAAAATATAAACCATTAGGATACAAAATCCCTTACTTGAAAAACAATTGAGAGTTGGCAACAGGAAGAGCATCTGGCCAAAAAAATCTTGCTGCAGTTACCTCCTATCTAAGCCATGCTAGGATAGAAAAATGTGAAAGCACATGCATCAATGGCTTGAGTGTTGGGCTTACAATCACATGGTTGTGTGTTCAATTCCCAGACTGGGCTGTGTGTTGTGTTCTTGAACAATATACTTTATTTCACATTGTTTCAGTTTATTCAGCTGTAATGAGTTGCAACATCACTGGTGCCAAGCTGTATTGGACTTTGCCTTTCCCTTTGATAACAGTGGTCGCATGGAGAGGGATGACTGGTATGCTTGGGCAACAGCTGGTCTCCCATAAACAACCTTGCTCAGACTTATGTTTCAGAGGCGAACTTTCTAGATTCAGTCCTATGGTCATTTGTTACTGAAGGGGGTCTCCCATATATATGTGCATGTATGCATGTGTTTGTGTGTGTGTATGCATGCATGCATATTTGTGTTTGTCTTTGTGTCTGCGTTTGTCACTCGACTACCACCACCACTTGACAACTGGTGCTGGTATGTTTACATCCCTGTAATTTAGAGGCAATTTGGCAAAAGGGATTGATAGAATAAGTATCATTCTTAGAAAGAAAAAAATAACGGTATCAGTGCCTGGGTCAATTTGTTCAACTAAAAGCCTCTGAGGCAGTGCCCCAGCATGACCCTAGTACATGACTGAAACAAGTACAAGATAAAAGTTATGCATATAGGTGCAAGAGTGGCTGTATGGTAAGTAACTTGCTTCCCAACCACATGGTTCCAGGTTCAGTTCCACTGTGTAGCACCTTGGGCAAGTGTCTTCTACTATAGCTTTGGGCCAACCAAAGCTTCGTGAGTGGATTTGGTAGATGGAAAATGAAAGAAGCCTGTCGTATTGGCCTTCGTAGGATTTTCGAGCGAGATCGTTGCCAGTGCCCCTGGACTGGCTCTTGTGCGGGTGGCACATAAAATACACCATTTTGAGCGTGGTCGTTGCCAGTATCGCCTGACTGACCTTCGTGCAGGTGACACGTAAAAGCACCCACTACACTCTCTGAGTGGTTGGCGTTAGGAAGGGCATCCAGCTGTAGAAACTCTGCCAAATCAGATTGGAGCCTGGTGTTGCCATCTGGTTTCACCAGTCCTCAGTCAAATCGTCCAACCCATGCTAGCATGGAAAGCAGACATTAAACGATGATGATGATGATATATATATAGTGTGTGTGTGTGTGTGTATATGTTTGTGTGTCTGTGTTTGTCCCCCACCATCGCTTGACAACTGTTGCTGGTGTGTTTACGTCCCTGTAACTTAGCAGTTCAGCGTAACCGACTGATAGGATAAGTACTGGGCTTACAATGAATAAGTCCTGGAGTCGATTTGTTCAACTAAAGGTGTTGCTCCAGCATGGCCGCAGTCAAATGACTGAAACAAATAAAAGAAAATAATACTAACAGACATGTGCACTGTACCATTTCCACATACATTTATACACATGAACATTTGCATACTAGTATATCTGTACGTACACACTCACATACACACACACATACACACACACCTACACATGTATATCTATTAATTTCAGTTTTATTTCCCCCCCCCCCCACCCTGATGTCTTTATAATGACATCAATGAGATAAGAATTTAATTTGATGTAATAGTGAGATTGTAGCATCCATGGAGACAGACAGTTGGAAGGAGGGATAGGGATAATGATGGGATGGTAGAGGGGGTTGTTGAAAGTATTACACACATACGCAGAATGTGAGTTGCTGGAGGAGGAGACGAGGAGTAGTACACTCACAGAGAGTGGGAACGTGAGGTAGGTTATCAGTTGAAAGAAGAGGAGTGAAGATCGTAAAAATAGTGAGAAAGGAGGAAATATTAGAAAAAGAGGGAAAAAAGATGGGAGAGAGAGGAAGAGAACACATTTAGAAAATGAAAATATCACATGCATTAACCCCTTTAACATTCACATTATTCTCTCAAAAGTAATGCTTATTTATTTTTGGCTGTGTGGTAAGTAGCTTGCTTACCAACCTCATGGTTCCGAGTTCAGTCCCACTGCGTGGCACCTTGGGCAAGTGTCTTCTACTATAGCCTCGGGCCGACCAAAGCCTTGTGAGTGGATTTGGTAGATGGAAACTGAAAGAAGCCCGTTGCATATATGTATGTGTGTTTGTGTGTCTGTGTTTGTCCCCTCACCATCGCTTGACAACCGATGCTGGTGTGTTTAGGTCCCCGTAACTTAGCGGTTCGGCAAAAAGAGACCGATAGAATAAGTATTAGGCTTCCAAAAAGAATAAGTCCTGGGGTCGATTTTCTCGGCTAAAGGTGGTGCTCCAGCATGGCCGCAGTCAAATGACTGAAACAAGTAAAAGCGTAAAAGAGATTGTTTTGAATTAACCATGTATTGTCTTGTAGCTGTGAGATTTTGATGAGGTAACTTAATTTTTCTAGAATGATTTTGTAGGGTTCATGTGAAAAATCAGATCTGGCCAGTATAAATATAAAACAGGTAGAATATTTTGATTGGTTTAAATACTGAAGTGTTAAGAGAAAAGATACATGCAGATATGGATGCTTTCTCTCTTTCCTCTTTATCCTTCTCTCAGTTTCCTTTCTTCCTTTCCCGCTCTTTTTTTCTTCCTCTCTCTATCTCTTCAGGGAGATGGTATTGAACATTAGTATTTTGTTAGTTATTCCTTTTTACAGTTCGTTGCCTTCCTCTTTATCACTAATAACTGGACCATGTAGGTTTGTTAATAGCTTAGTCAGAGAAGAGACAGAGTTCATGAACTTATAAACTCAGGTTGCAGACTGGTGTGATTGACACAGTTGTTGTTCAGCTTGAAACTAACATCTGCAGCATGTTGGTGAAGTGGTGCCTCATTTAGCCAGGGAAACTGAGGTAAATGGACTCAATTTCTGTACCTTGTTTAGTTTAGGTGTACAGCACAATGGCTATGATAAGGATTGATCTTTGGACAGTATGATCAACAGTCCACCATAGTGCATATTCAAAAACCTCAAACTCAAACAAATCACATGCATACAAAATGAAATGCTCACGCTAACGGATGCTACATCACTTTCAATAATCAGTATTCACAATTGTTCTGTAAATGGAGCCATCTTTTCATTGTATTATTGTGTAAGTGACTCAGTGAGTACTTGAAATTACAGCACCAATTCACTTAACAGGTTTCCGCACAATTTCTGTTTATCTAATTTCAGTCACAAAGCTATGAGAGAAGACAGTCTCCCAGGGCGCTACACTGTGGGATTAAACTTGGGGCTTCATGATTTTGAAGAGAATTTCTTAATCATTCTAATACATTATGTCTGTGCCATAACATACAAATACACAACAGCCAATGAAGGACCACAACATGGTAGCTTGGAATGCGAGAAATAGCTGTTAATCTCTCCCAAATCATATTCTAGTATTGTAATAGTGGCGCAATGGCCTAGTGGTTAGGGCAGCAGACTTGTGGTCATAGGATCGCGGTTTCGATTCCCAGACCAGGCGTTGTGAGTGTTTATTGAGCGAAAACACCTAAAGCTCCACAAGGCTCCGGCAGGGGATGGTGGCGAACCCTGCTGTACTCTTTCACCACAACTTTCTCTCACTTTTACTTCCTGTTTCTGTTGTGCCTGTAATTTAAAGGGCCAGACTTGTCACACTGTGTCACGCTGAATATCCCCGAGAACTACGTTAAAGGTACACGTGTCTGTGGAGTGCTCAGCTACTTGCACGTTAATTTTCACGAGCAGGCTTTTCCGTTGATCAGATCAACTGGAACCCCCGTCGTCATAAGCGACGAAGTGCCAACAACAATCATTGTAGATAAATAATGGACATAATATTACAGGTTGTAGTTTTTGACATAACCCTAAAAAAAAGACTGGAATGATTTTGAATTTAAATTTTCTTAATCAAAGTTGATCTGACGCTCACCAACACCATACAGACTTACCTCTTTACATCCAGCTTTTTAAGAGAGGTATATGTCAAGTGAAGCAGATATATTTATTGCAAATCTGTGCAGCTCTTATTAACTTGACATGACAAAATGGATTTAAAAATGAGAGCAATGACGATGTTAACCACTTTTTAGCTTGAGGATCCTGTTGACAATGATGTCAAGATGTTTTCTCTCATTTGTCCGAACAGAATGGCTTGTTGTTGATGTTGCTCATTTGTCCTAGTCAAACCTGATCCAACAGTCCTTTGATCAAAAGTTTTTTTTTTATCCTATCCCTCTTTCTGACATAGTGTATCTAGGATTACATTATCCAATGTTTCCTTCTATTTATTTCTTTTATGAGAGGAGGATAGGGTGTGATTTGAGGAAGATTTGACTACTATATTTAGTAGATTGAGTGACCTTCAGAAGCTCTGTTATTGGCACATAGGCAATGTTCCTTCTAATTTTTTGCAGTGGGTGTGCACAGAAATTTGCTAATGTGCAAGTTTTGTCTTCTTTTGCAAAGTATGTGCACATCCATTACTCATACTTTTGCTGTGCAAAAAATTTCATTTCATCTTGAAAACTTCATGTGTGCACATTTTTTATTTTGTGCATTAGTTGTAAAATGTATGCACAGCATAGAAGGAATACTGCTCATAGACTGATAAATTTCAAGCTATGGTGGCCTTTAATAATGTAGGTTTTGTTTTTCTTTTTGTCATAAAAGTCTTATATTTATATATAGGTGAAAATCAACCCAAAAGACAAAAGTCTTATACTAGGCAAAAATCCACTCAAACCCATCAACCTTGGTGGACAAAATACTGAATTTGTTGATTCTGTTTACGTAGCAAAGCAGTAATGGTAGAAGCGGAAAATCAGAAATTGATGCTGAGTCTAGACTTGGCAAAGCAGTGGCAATTTTCCAATGATTGGGATCGATATGGTCATGGTTGTTCACTTACTAAGGGATTAAACTTTGTACACATCTGTTGTTCATATAGCATTGTTTGCAAATGAAGCAAGGAGGAGGGGTCAGATGGACAAGATTTGCAGTATAGTGAATGTTTTTCATCACTGGTACCTTAAAAATTATCCTGAAGGTCATTTGGTGTGACCACATCACAAACAATGAAATCATGAGAAGAGCTCTGCCCAGGTGAACTGCTAGACACTATCAGAGCTAAAAGAAGGAAGCTGCTTGGCCATGTATTGCACATACTGTTGAAGAAACTGTCAAGGATAGCCATAGAATGGACAGTTAAAGGAAAGAGAAAGATGATGTGGTACAGGACTGTATGGAAAGGCTTGATTGAGATGGGTGTCACCTGGGAAGATCGATGCAGTTTGGCTCAGGATAATATCACATGGATAACTCTCATCACCCAATGCTCTTTGAGTGAACAATTTGTATTGAACATCTTTTATTCTTTTACAAATGATTAAATTGTTATTGTTGAGATGCATAAACATTAATCAGTTTGAAAGTCTTTGAACAAAGACCCATATATTCATTCAGAACATTGGATGTGTTATGTCTTTATCTGATCTAGGGGTATGTCTGGTATTGGTGTTGGTGAATCTTATAGTAGTGACCATCTTTTCTTTGTTATGGACATATTGTCTTTAAATTTAAATCATAAAGTATTTTAAAAACTATGAGGAGTTTGTTGGTTATCATATCAATAGGGATTTGTTGTTTGTCACATTAATAAAGGTGTTGTTTGTTACATCATTAATGAGTTTTAGCTACTGCATCAGCAAATAAAGGGACTGTTTTGTAACTCTTATTGTTGTTTCAGTTTGTAAAAGTGTTGGTTTCAAATGTAAACATCTACAAATTTTGGTATATCAATTTCTGTTTCCAATTTCATTTACGACTGGTCATCCACTCATAATTATCAAGTCATAGTCACCAGATATTTTCCAGCAAATATTGGTATTTGTTATAAATTAGTCAAAGAAGAGGAGCTAAGTTCATGACCTTTACAGTCCTCTCTGATACTAACAATCTGTATATGAATATATCCACATGACCTTGGACTATATTGATCCACGCAAGAAGGAACAAAGAGAAATAAAAGCTATAGTTGGTATTCACTTGTCTATCCTGCACAGTGATGAAAAATCATAATCACTGTCTCCACCCCAACCCCTACACCAAATCAAGGATATTTTTGTATTTAATCTCTGAATTTCTTAAGTGTTTCACCTCTAATTTCTGGTGTCTTCAGATAGTATTTCATTGATTAATAAATCATTTATTGTTATTAATTGTTGAACATGTATTCTACATTTAACTGTAGAACACATGTTCTATAGTTGCAGTAAAACTAAATATGGTTTTGCATACAGATTGAATTAATTTGCTCTATGGTGCATTACATAAATATGTCACTGTATGTTTACTTTATTAAATTGCCAAATTGATGGCAGGCTTCTGTTGGCTAAATGAAAGCTGATAAAAATCTCAACCAGATAAAAAATTTAAATTGCAATTCTATAGTTGTTGAACATTTTGCTTCTGTTTTGATTGTGGTTCTCAAATTCTAATGTTTCTGCACTGCAAAATTTTATTTTATTTCTATTATTCAGCTCCTTTTCTTACTATTATTTCTGTTGAAAAACACTGCCTTTGTTTTAGATGAAAAAGAAAAAGAAAAGAATCTTGTCATTATTAAGCTGGTGTTTGAAACATAAATAGATGGCAGGATTTAATTTAGACTACTTTAAAATTGAGTTAGTATCATAGAACCAAGGGTAGTTTTAGGTGGTTGATATCTAAATGGTTAAATATAGAACTGATGCTGTTTTCTACCCAATCAGAATACAGTAATCCCTTGACTGTCACGGGTGTTACATTCCAAAAACCCCACAGTAGGTAAAAATTCATGAAGCAGAAACAGTACTGTACTGTATATGTATTTTTATTATTTTTAGAATTTGCATATATTTTTATTATTTTTAGAATTTGTATATATTTATTTTATTATAAATGCAAAAATGGAAGTAAATGAGGGTCAGTGACTGGAAGGGCATCCAGCCATAGAAAATCTACTTTGACAAATTCCGTTCAACTCATGCAAGCATAGAAAAATGAATGTTAAACAACGATGATGATGACATGTACACACATAAGAATACATATCCTCTTAATCTAATCTGCCAGTCTTTAATACCCTTTTAATTTCTTATTTGATTATCCATTCACCAGTCTTACTGTTTGGGTGCTCAGATTTTCTTGTTCCTCATCTTGTATTGCCTGAAGATTAGGTACGAACAGTTGTTCACACATTCTCACCTTTGAGTTCATATCATTCCACTCTAACAATAGTGCCGACTATCTTTTGTTTAGCTGCATTTCACACCAGTGTGATATCATCGTCTGTTGTATACACATATATCTAGCCAGGCAGCTTATATCTCTAGCTAGCTAACTTGTCTGTCTATCTGCTCCTATATGTAGTTATCTAGAAGGATGTCTATCTTGTGTGTGGCTGTTCATCTCTCTCTAACCAGCTGTTTGTTAGCCCATCTGACTTTCCTGGCTGTTTTTGCTTAGATACCTGGAAATTTGTTTGTCTGTCTAACTGTCACTACACTACACTTCACCTTTCTAACTGTCTGTATATCTGTCTTTCGATTTTTCTCTATATCTATCTCATTCTCCATTTACCTTTCTACCTATCCACTGCCACCCTCCTTTTTCAGTTCATTAGTCTGTCTGTCTATTTTATCTATCTATCTGTCTGTCTGTCTATCTTAATTTATCTGTCTGTCTGTCTGTCTGTCTGTCTGTTTCTCTTTCTTCCTCTCTCTCCCCCCTCTCTCCCTCATCTAGCTATCTATCTGTCTCTCTCTCTCTCTCCCCTCTCTCTCATCTAGCTATCTGTCTGTCTGTCTGTCTATATATCTGTCTGTCTATCTATCTATCTATCTATCTATCTATCTATTTTATGTTTGTCCTATCTGTCTGTCTGTCTCTATCTATCTGCCTATTTATCTGTCTGTCTCTCTGTTTCTCTTTATCCCCCCTCTCTCCCTCTCTCTCTCATCTATCTATCTATCTGTCTCTCCCTCCCTCCCTCCCTCCCTCTCTCTCTCTTTCTCTCTCTCTCTCTCTCTCTCTCTCTCTCCATCTATGTCTATCTATCTATCTAGCTATCTATTTATTTATTTATCTATTTTATTTATGCACACACACTTGCATACATCAAACCAGCCATCCAAGCTAAGGGCTTAGATTGGCAAAGTTATAACTGAACTAACACAATCCTTTAGGGAGTAATTTAACTGAAAACCTGAAAATATGAACAGCTCTTCCTTTCCTCTTCTTTCCCCGAAATGCTCTCCCTGTTATTTCTGCTAACTTCACACCTGGCTTCTTCATCCCTTTCTCCCCATGCTCCTTGTTTGTCAGAAACCCAACCTCTGCTGTCCCCTTTTTTCCCATCACATTAGACTGATGCCAAACCAACAGGCATGGCATGTTATGGCTGATAATGCCATAGTCTTCTCAATAAATTGCATGTGCATACACATACACATTTATATACAAATACACATTTATATACAAATACAAATACACATACACATTTGTATACAAATACACATACACATATGTATGTACTCACTATTTTAGCATTCACATCCTCAGAATACAATGACGTTACATACATCCACAAACACTTATACATACGTTCTCATATACACATGCATTAATACTCTTCGTATATAATATTTATACACATTCATAGCCTTAGAAGACAATATATATTTACACACACACATTCATTTCTATATGATCCAACAGAATGAATACATAAATGTGTTCTTTTATTCTTTTACTTGTTTCAGTCATGTGACTGTGGCCATGCTGGAGCACTGCCTAAATATATATATATATATATATATATATATATATATATATATATAGATATATAGGGCAGGGAGTTGTCAATTAGTAATAAAATTAATAATTAACAATTTTGCCGGGTAGCTCAGTATGAAAAAACCTTTATCGGTAAAACCATTTATAATCATAAATATATAGGGATTAGCAGTAGCCTGCTTCTCCAACATACTGAGAATTCAGAAATAGCAGCCAAAGAACTACTGATTCCAAAACTACAAATTTTTCTCTAATGGATAGCGATAGATATCGCTATCCATTAGAGAAAAATTTGTAGTTTTGGAATCAGTAGTTCTTTGGCTGCTATTTCTGAATTCTCAGTATGTTGGAGAAGCAGGCTACTGCTAATCCCTATATATTTATGATTATATATATATATAGGTAGAAAGAGAGAGAGAGAGATAAATAATATCGGTGGCTAATTCGCAATTTCACAACCTAAAGGCAGAAATATGTACATCACTAAAGTGACAAAGGGCACTAATCAGCACCGGTATTGCTAGAAATAAGAGTCAAAACAACTCAATAGCCACAGAAGCACTATCTTAATGATGGACAAGGGACACTTTAGTAATGTATATATATATATATATATATATATATATATATATATATATTACTGCAGCCTTCCAGCTTACCAGCCCCGGTCAAACTCCAACCCATGCCAGCTTCGACAACGGGCCTTAAATGATGATGATGATGATGATGATAATGATACACACACGCATATATATTTACATACATGTATACAAATGAATTCCCAGATGCACACATGCACTCAGTTGCATACACATGCATATGCACACATGTATGTGCATACACACACACACACACACACACACACATTGCTGATGCAGCTGCTTTAATTGTTTCCAGGTTATCCTTCTCCTCCTAAATAATCAGCATCTTTTTGAATATATTGCCTTAAAATGGCAACCCCACTTGGATTGAGTCACATCTGCAATATGCATGCGCCTTTTTGTTTTTTTATATGACATATATATATCAAAGTGAGAGAGAGAGAAAGAGAGAGGTGTGTATGTGTGCGTGCACACACACACAAGCACGTGTCTACAGAAGTCATCGAATGCACTAGTTCATCCAATTTCTTCAAGTACATTCACTCACAACTCCCCCCCCCCACTTCTTCACACACACACACACACACACACACATGTACACAAATATACACACACACTCACACACATACACACACATACCAGTCTGCCAAGACTTAAAATCCAGACTTCCATTCTTTCAATTCCTTTGCTGGTATCCCCTTCATTCCACATCCTCTGCCAAACAACACAGCATGGAACATATTGATTGGTTACTGATAGCATCATCATCGTCGTCATCATCATTACCATCTGAACCACATTGCTATCATCCTCATCATCATCATCATCATTTCACCACCGCCACTGCCTGTATTGCTATCATCTTCATCATCTGCACTATCATCTTCATCATCTCCACTATCATCTGTACTATCAATTTTTTCATCATTACTACCAGCATATTCACCGTCGTTATCACCATCACATCATCGTCTTCAACATTGAGAGGAAACTCTACATAGTTGCCTGATCTGCTAGAAAGTGAAACCAAATCTTTCTTGACTTACATCTCATTCATCTTAAAATCTTAAAAACGGAAGGATACATTGGATAATGTAATCCTAGATACACTATGAAAAAAAAAAACAAACAAAACCAGATGCCTGGGATGTCATAGTTGGCATGCTTTCATCATAGGTCTGTACAGTTAGGGAAGATTCAGTGTGAAACAACACCATCACCATCATTTTATCATAATCTTTATCATTATCATCAGCACCGTTGCCACCATCATCTTCTGATCATCATCACCATTTGCATCACCATCACTAATGAGCCACCATTCCTCATGTGTTCGATCTACCTGCTAGAAATAGCATCCAAATTTCCCTCAAATCACACCCTAATTGCTTAAAGAGCGAAGAATTGGATATTGTGGTTGTATGTATCCCAATTGGATACGTTGGGATATTGTAGTTGTGCATATCCCCAAAAATATTGCTCAAATACCTTTGATCATAATATCTATCAGATATAACTTGCAGTTAAAGAGCAATATTCGTATTCTATGATACTTATTACAAGAAACAACACTAAGCAACCACAGAACCATTGCACCCTATTTTCTGGTTTTCTGTGCCAGACTGTGGTGTTCATCACTGAATGTTTCTGTGTATCTCGACATGTAGTATTGTCATCAGATGTGTAATTCTCCCTGTACAACTGTCTATTTAATTCTCTCTCTTTATAGCTGACTGTGTAAACTTCTTTGCCTAGATATCTATTATATCTGATGTAGACGTGTATATCGTCTCCCTGTATAATTTTGTGTGTTATTCTCCGTGTAGTCTCCTGTGTAAACTATCTAACTCTAACTCTCGGCATATCTTCTCTATATAGCTGACTATACACTTCTCTCTCTGCATAGCTTTTCTGTGTAAGCCTGTCTGTTTGTTTGTCTAGTGGGGTATTTCTCTGCATAACTATTTGTATAACTGCCAGAATAACGAATTCTATCTAATATATGAATTCTCTGTTCCTTAGGCAATATCAACGTGTTTAGTTTTGTATTGAACTGATAATTGCCAATACGAACCACCACTATTGTGTTAAATTCTTGTGTGCAATGCTGCTTTTGTAAGTGTGGTGGAGTCTTGTGTGCATGTATGTGTGTTTATATAGCTGTATACCCGATAGAAAAGACAGGCAAGCAACTATAGAAAGATGCAGTGAGGTCTAATCTCAGGAATGCTAGAACCTAGAAAAAAGATGTCAAAGGATCACAAGTGGAGACACTATACTGAAAAAGAGTAATCTAACCTATGCCACTTTAGAATAATGAAAGTAAAAATGACTGATGGTAATAATATAAATGTGTATGTGTGTGTGTATACCTGTCTTTCTCTTTTCTCTCTCTCTCTCTCTCTTTCTCCCTCTCTCTCTCTCTCTCTCTCTCTCTCTCTGTATATATATATATATATATATATATATATATATATATATATATATATATATAAATATATATATATATAAACAAATAGTAAATGAGTATATGCATATATACGTACAGGTATGTGCATACCGCCATCCACCTGTATGTATAGGTGCATATCTGGGTACAGGACATTGCAAACAAAACGTAGACGAGAAAACACACAAGCCACATAGAGAACATTCTTCTTCATCAGCTACCCCCGTTTTAACACCGGCGTTTCGAAGAGCTGGGCAGGACGCATCGCTAAAACGGCTCTTCCCATGGACCGCAAATTAAATTTGTATACACAAATTAAACCTTGCCATGGAGGAATGTAGTGGCGGATAATATATATATATATATATTTGGCATTAGGAAGGGCATCCAACCATAGAAACCATGCCAAATAAGACTGGAGTCTGGTGCAGCACCTCAGCATACCAGCCCTGGTCAAACTGTCCAGGATGACAGATGTTAAATGATGATGGTGGTGGTGATTCTGTTGTATAATGCCAAGCATGCATATTAATGCAAACTACACAAAGAAGGTTACGAAACAACTGTAACCCTAAAGATGTCATGTGGTTAAATAAATATATATTCACCACTCTTACCTCCTAACTTTTATGGTTTATTCTACATATATCATCATCATCATCGTTTAACATCCACCTTCCATGCTTGCATGGGTTGGACAGTTTGACACATAAATATATACACTTTTCTATTAAAAGAAACACGCTCTTCATTCCCTTCCTTTTGGTCACCGTCCTCCCACCCCACTGGAACCACTTCCATTTCTCATTATCTTCCCTGCCCATTATTTCCACCAATCACTTCTTTTCTGTGCTTTCAGTCATTGCTCTCTCTCTCTCTGCTATACTCTGTCCTTAACACCTCTCTTATCTACTATCACTCTCAATATCCTCACACATCTACCATAGAACCCCTCTTAACCTCTCCTATATCTCTCACCATCTCTTGTACACTCACCCCTATTCCATCTCTAACCATCTCTCCTCACACACTTATAAAACTTTCCCCTCTCTACCCCACTCCTGTCTACTCACCCTGTCCAGTTCTTTGTACTGCTTGACTTATATTCACCTCCCACTATGCCTTTAGGTACACTTCTCCATCACCATCTCTTATTTCTTTATTGCCCACAAGGGGCTAAACATAGAGGGGACAAACAAGGAGAGACAAAGGGATTAAGTCGACTACATCGACCCTCAGTACATAACTGGTACTTAATTTATCAACTCCGAAAGGATGAAAGGAAAAGTCGACCTCAGCGGAATTTGAACTCAGAACGTAACGGCAGACGAAATACCGCTAAGCATTTTGCCCGGCATGCTAACGTTTCTGCTAGCTCCATCACCATTTCTGTCTGTCTGTCTGTCTGTCTCTCGTTTCTAGTTGGAGTAGCCATGTATCTCCACTGCAGCAAAATACTATCTCTATCCCTCTTATAATTTAACCTCTCATCAACTGGCACAAAGCCACTTCCCTCAGTACTGTTCCCTCTCCCAGTTTATCTAGGAGTCTTTGTCTTGCAAGTTGCTTAGTGACTCTGTTGGCACTAGTGCCATGTAAAAAGCACCCAGCATCCTCTGTAAAGTGGTTGACATTAGGAAAGGCATCCTGCCATGGAAACCATGCCAAAGCAGACAGTAGGGATTGCTGTAGTCATTTGGCTTCCCTGCTCCTGTCAAACTGTCCAACTCATACCAGCATGGAAAACGGATGTTAAACAATGATGATGCTATATGCAAGGTTTTCCTCTCAAATTTGACATTGTCAACCTCAACCTAGTGAGTGTCACCCTTGAATTTGTCACATTCTCAGTCTCAATTTTGTTAATGTCAATCTCAGTTATGTTGTTGTTAACATCAATTTCATCATTGTCCACTTAAATCTTGTCACTGTAGGACAGAGCAAATTGTTTTTACAAGCAGGATTACAAGTTTTGTATAATAAAAATTGTCAGCAGAAGACACTTGCTCGAGGTGTTGTGCAGTAGGATAGAAACCCAAACCATGTAGCTGCAAAATGAGCTTTGCTTTTAGGAAGGGCATCCAGCTGTAGAAGCATTGCCAGAGCAGACTGGAGCCTGGTGCAGCCTACTGGCCTGCCAGTCCTCAGTCAAACCGTCCAACCCATGCCAGCATGGAAAGCGAATGTTAAACGATGATGATGATGATGAAACTCACAATAAATAAACCATTGTTTATTCATGAATACAGTGTACTTACATCTATGTGTATGTCACTGTGTAGTTGTGTGTATAACTGTGTATGTCGTCTGTATCGCTGTGTGTATGCTGTCTGCAGAGCTGTGTGTGTGTGTGTGAGCATTGTTTATATAATTGTATGTCTTAGTAGTCTGTTTTTGTATATGAATGTATGTTGTTTATATACCTGGTTTTGTGTGTCTGAGATTGTAGTTGTTTGCTTCTATGTGTGTGTGTGTGTGTTTGTGTTTCTGTGTATCCTGTCTAGCTGTGTGCATGTCTATGTGGTTATGTGTATATCTTTTTGTGTAGTGAGGCTCCCTTTGTCTTTTGTAGCTCTTTGTGTGTGTGTGTGGGTGTGTGTGCATGCGCGCTTCCACACCAACTTATCTGTGTCTGGAATCTGTATAGGCTATGTGTTAGGATGTCACTGTAACCCCATTGTATGTGACTTACTGTACCTTATGTTTTGTATTAGGATTTCTCAGTAGAGCCAATACCTTCTTTTATCTGCCTCTTCCTATCAGGAGAACCTCTACAATCAGTGGTGACACACTACATCTCCTGTCTCTCCCCACCTTTCCTTCTGCTGTCTCCTCCTCCTCTTCCTCATTTTCCTGCTTCTTAGTTCTCTTCCAAGTCTTCTAGCATACATATCAAACTAGACTGATCATGTTAAGACTTCCCACTCCACTCTGTTTGCTACTTCTGTTTTGGGTTTGTCCCAGAGCCCCCTTACACTAATGAATCAAATGTGTTATGAACACATATTCGTCTGAAAGGAGTTGTTCTCCTTGACGAAATACAACAGTGATCAGCGTAGTCACTTTTGAATCTGTTGGAATGTATTACTAGTGAATATACAAGTCATCATTCTTTCTATCTCTTTAGTTGAAATTAAGCATTAATTCTTTTTTAAATTTTTTATTCTGTTTAACAGAACAAAATAGGGGGAAAGTTAGTGAATCAATAGCCTTATATTGACTAGAAGCATTAACCCTTTAGCATTTAAACTGGCCATATCTGGCCCAAATAATATACCTGTTTTATGTTCAAACTGTCCACATTTGGTGTCTCACAGCAACTTTTAATAACATTCTAAAAATAAGTGATCATATCGTCGAAATCTTGAACTCAAAACAATATGGATAGATAAGGATTACATTTGATAGAATAATCTGAATGCTAAAGGATTAAGTGTGGTGCCCCAGCACAGCCACAGTCTGAAAACTTAAACACATCTTTTGATACCAACCTAGCTGAAACTGCCCCTAGCTCTGTAGTTCAAATGTCTTATTTTCATAAGTTTTGAATTAAATTCTTCCACCAAACCTTAGTCATAATTTATGTTCCTAACACTAGCTTAATGATAACCAAGTTATTTTACTAAATTCTTTATGATTAAAATAATTGAAAGAAACATGGAGCATCTCAAAATAAACACAGTAACGAAAGGGTTAAAGACAAAGACATTTCAATGAGAAAAATAGAAGAATAAGCATTTGATGCATGTAGTAGAGAAGAGTTTGATGCATTTGATGCATGTAGTAGTAGAGTTGTTTATTCTTTGAATTTAATAATTGGCTGACTGTCAGAATTTCTCTATGCAGTTGACCTAGTTCTCAGAGTTGAAATAGTTAAAAAATTAAAGGAATATCTAGAAGCCTGAAGATCAATTTAACAGAGATGGTTGTTAGTAAGAAGGGGAACAAAATATAATTATCATCACGGAAGTGGCTATGCTCAGTATGCAGATATCATACACTAAATCATGTATCTGAACACTCAGTACAAAACAATTAGTACACAAAATGTGCATTAGGGTATCAAGCAGACTGACAGAAAAGGATTTCATATTTAGATGCACAGAAATAGTTAGCAATAAGAACCCTGCCTAATTAATTATGGTTATAACTAGTTAACTTCTGTTACCTTGATTGACCTAATCAGCTGTTGAGTTTGGTGTTGCAGATGTACAGTAGCCAGAATAAGAATGGGGGTGGAAAAATTTCAAGGAGACTATCGTTTTTGTTGGTAACAAAGGGGCTGTCTCTATGAAGGAAAAGCAGACTATAAGACTTGGGAACAAAATTCACTGTTGTAATGTTATGTAGTGAGAAATGGGCACTGAATGTGAAGAATGCACAAAGGCTGATAAAAATGTGGAAGCAATCTTTGCTGGATGTGTAATGTCAGCATAAAATGATGCAGCTTAATGGTGGTGAGAGGAAACCTGGTATTTGAAGTAGTGCACAATAGGAGGATGTGATGCAAAAGAAGAAATGATAGTTGAATGAAAAAGTGTCAAATGATGCAAGAAGAAGGAAACTGAAGGGGACAACTGTAGGAGACATGAGCAGTAAGAGCCAATCTATGGATGCTGGATTTTACAGAGATGATGATGTAAGACTAGAATGAGAGAAGATTAGACTATATTGAAGCCTGCCAGTGACACATAAAAAGGCACCTGTGCCAGTGACACATAAAAGGCACCCATGCCTGTGACATGTAAGGGACACCCAGTACACTCTGTGTAGTGGTTAGCGTTAGGCAGCAATCCAGGCGTAGACTCCAAGCCAAAACAGACTTGAGCCTGGTGCAGCCCTCTAGCTTACCCAATCAATCCGTCTAACCCATGCCAGCATGGAAAATGGATGCTGAATGATGAGGATGATGATCCTCCCAATTAAAGCATTGAACAAAATTTGTTCTGACTCCTTACATTTTGCATTCAAATCCTACCAAGGTTAATTTTGCCTTTTGTACTTCAGAATTGTTAAACTAAAGAACCAGTTGGTATAACTGGTTGACCCCACCCCCTTCCCTTCAAAATTCCTAACCTTGTGCCAAAATTTGAAAGAATATTTTCACCAGAGACTGGGTTTTAGAATTAAAACATTGTTAAAAGGCCATCCCATCTTTCACTGTTGCTTTATATTCAGTTACTACCTACCAAGATCCCATTTTTTAACCATATTTATTCATGTGTAAGTCACACTATTTTATATTTGACTTAGCTAAAAAAAAATCTGGGTTGTGACTTATACAAGGGGTGAAGCTAAAACTGTGAAGGGGAAAATGTTTTTACTAAGATTTAACAATAAATTAGGGGTCTGACTTACACATGAATGCCATACATGTAAATATGGTAAATGTTCCTTAATATATATTTTTTATTAGAATATAGATATCTTCTGCATGATATATCTAACCAATCATTTCAACTATCTAATTATATAGTATTTTGAAAATAAGAATTTCATTTGTAACTACATGTGATGTTTATCTCCCTTCTCTGTAAATCAAAATATTTGTTGCTATTTTGTCAGTTTAGTTTCTGCAGCTCTGCATGTGTGTGTGTGTGTGTGTGTGTGTGTGTGTGTGTGTGTGTGTGTGTGTGTGTGTGTGTGTGTGTGTGTGTGTGTGTGTGTGTGTGTGTGTGTGTGTGTGTGTGTGTGTGTGTGTGTGTGTGTGTGTGTGTGTGTGTGTGTGTGTGTGTGTGTGTGTGTGTGTGTGTGTGTGTGTGTGTGTGGTCTGCCTGTCCATTCATCTATTTGTCTGCACACTATCTATTCTTCTATCCATTTATCTATCCATCTTTCTGTCTAGCTATTCTTTGTCTCCCTATCTATTCTTCTACCCATCTATCTATTCCTCTGTCTGTCTATCTATCTGTCTGTCTATTTATTCCTGTATCTGTCTATCTATTCCTCTCTCTCTCTCTCTCTCTCTCTCTCTCTCTCTCTCTCTATCTATCTATCTATCTATCTGTCTTTTCATTTGTCTGTCTATCTATTCATCTATCTGTCTAGCTATCAATTCATTCATTCATTTATCTAGCAGCTACTACTACCTCTTTCCCAACTATTTACTGTTTTGCTTAAATAAAGAAGACAATTTATCATGGTTCATTCCAATTATGTTTCAATTGAAATACATGACTAATTCTTCACTAGACTCAATATAGCATTTACAGTAAAGACACTTCATTACAGAATAATTCAGCTTGTATTTTGGTTTTACTGTTTCTTTTTCGGTCTTTTCCTAATTTATTTATTCATTTATTTTTTTATTTATTGAGGGCTTGGTCATTTGGTTTTGTTAATTTCCTGTTTATTAAAACCTACTTTTCTGATGGATTAGCAATACTTGGCTTTGTTTGTGTGTGTGTGTATCTCTCTCTTTCTCTCTCTCTCTCTCTCTCTCTCTCTCTCTCTCTCTCTCTCTCTCTCTCTCTCTCTCTCTCTCTCCACACACATATATATATATATTGGTGTGGAATAATATATAAAAATTAGGAATTAGTAATTATTCACCAATATATATAGTCAACAGTGCATGTTTACTTTCTGACTTTTTAATTCATGATCGTTACATATATATATGTGCGTGTGTATTGATATATATATGTACGTGTGTATTGATATATATGCATATATGTGTACATATATATATATGTGTCCACATAAATATATATATATATACACACACATTGTTGATATGTATTTTCTCCAACTGCAGAGGGATTCAAGAGGAATTTGAACTTGAATAGCAAGGAACATATTTAATACTATAGTCTATCTTTTTGTTGGTACACGCAGCCTTTGGTAGTTTCTGATTTAGGCACAAAGCTACCAATTATGAAGGGTTAATCAATTCAGTCCAGTTGGATGAAAGGTAAAATTGGCCTTAGATGGATTTGAACTCAGAATATGAAGAGCTTGAGAGAATGCTAGGATGTATTGAGATGGAAGTATTTCTTAAACTCTTAGTTTTTAAACCAGCCATATCTGGCCAAAATATTCTACCTGTTTTATGTTCAAACTGGCCAGATCTGACTTCTCATACTTATCTTACAATGCCATTTTAAAAATGAAAGAAAATAACATCTCAAAGCTACAAGACAATGTATGATTAATTCAAAATGATGTGAATAAATAAGCATTACATTTGACAGAGTAATGTGAATGCTAAATAGTTTAGTTATATAATTTTAGCTATTTATTTATGTATTTTATTTATTCCTCATTCTTTTGGGTTAATAAACCCCATACTCCTTAAATTATAAATTCTCCTCTTTATCAGTTCTTGATTGAAGAATATAACTGTTTCAGAAAGTTCTGACATTATACCACTGTTGAATAGTAGTTCCAAACATCAGTGATATTACTATAAAGTATTCAGGCTTTGAGGCCCATAATGGAGCCATTTGTTCCCTTCGCCTCTCTGCTATATCTGCTTATTTTTCTGTCATTCAAGAAGACACCTCATCCAGCCAGAGTTTATTATATGAACCTCCACTCCTCTGTAAGCTCTAATTATATCCCTCTACAACTACTTGGCTTGGTTAAGGATGGTCTTTCTTTTCATTTCACTCTATTATATCTTTTTTGATCTTTTAAGATCCAAATTTTTTCTTGATTTTGGTTCTTCCTTCCTATAAATATCTGTCATTTTGTTGCTGATCTCAGAAATTGCATTTTTGTGTGTCATTCCCATAATTTTGCTCAGTTGTTATTCGTGGAGAAAAAAAATTTCCTTAGTCATCAAAATTATATAATTATAATTAGCTTTTACTTTGTCAGAGTATAACTCGGTGATTATTGCATGGTTTGAACTCATAATCTTATGATCAGTAATGAAGTACTTTACTTCCTCTCACAACCACCACGCTTTTCATTTCTCTCATTTGAGAATTTTTCATTTATTTTTTAATATTGATATTACAATGGTAAACTGAACATGTCTTCAAGTTTAATAGCAATATTGTTTATGTGTGTCTTTAGCAGAGTTCACTTTGTTGTATGCATTTCGGCCAAGTCTCCTCTGTGTAGATGACTTCCTCCTATCCCTTGCATAAGCCATACAAGGGTCATGTGTATGTTATCTTTCTTCCTCTGAATGACTTGCAGAAGTCCTTTCATTGACTCGCAGACAACATTCCTTTTAATTAACAAATTACAGCGGGTGAGCATCTCAGGAAAGAAAGGAAGAGCTGTTCATACTTTCAGGTTTTCAGTTAAATTACTTCCTAAAGGATTGTATTAGTTTAAGTTATAATTTTGACAATAATTTTGGTTGGTTAGTTAGATGTATGCATGTAAAAATATATATATATATATATATATATATATATATATATATATATACAATATATGAGTATATGCATATATATATACATGTATGTACATACCTTCATCTACATGTGCATATAGATACATATCTGGGTACATGACGTTGCAAATAAACATAGACAAAATGATAAACAAGGTACAAAAAACAAGCAGGCCACATAGAGAACATATCCTTCATCAGCTGCCACCATTAAAACACTGGCATTTCAAAGAGTTAGGAGGATCCACTATGCTTGGCAGTCCTAAAAATAGTAGTTATGGTTGCTATTTCTAATGTTGACCCGAGGGTCATCTAATTGACCCCTACCCCATCCCATACCCCAGTACTTATTTTCTGCCTTTCTCACCTCTTTCTCAAGGGATTTGAATTCAGAATGTTGTGAGGCGTAACTAAATACCTCAAAGTTATGAATCTGATGTATTACATTGCATACATGCATGTGGTGGATGGTGGCTTTTTGGTATCTATTTCTAGCAGGTCATGTAATCATGTAGAGACTTTGTGGTGAGGGTAGTGTTGTTTTTGTTAAGCCCTTGGTTAGTTTCACTTGAGCAGACCTATGATCAGAGGCGTTTCAGCTGGACTCATCTAATATATAATGTATTTAGGACTGCATTGTCCAGTGTGTCCTTCTTTTATCAAGATACGAACATATGATTTAAAGAAGATCTGCATGAACAGTACATAGAATATGCACAGGAAGTGAACTGTGAATAAGTCTTTAAAAAAAATGGTGGATGGTGGGCATCAGGTGTATTGTTGGCAAATTTCAGGAAGCATGGAAGTTTCGAAGGATGTAGTGTCCCGGCAGGTAAGAAATGATGCAGGTATTTTATTCCATGCTTCAGCAATTCTGAGTGTACTAAAATGTTTGCAATTAAGCAAATTATTTTATAAATGCCCTTTAGACGAGATTAATTTGCTTTTGGACTAGAGAAAAAAATCATTAGAAAAGAGGAATCATCTTCTGCAGCATTTTATGTCTGTGTTTTGATTCAGGCTTGGGTTGGATGTTTTTTCTTAGGCAGTGTTTTATAGCCCTTCCTGTCACCAGTCCTTTTAGTCCCTTATGAATACAGTGTAGCTATTCGACAATTTGAGTACATATAGTTCACTAGGAACCGGTAGACTAATTGCTTGTGATTTCTTGTAATCTTTTACGTTCTGAGGTCAACTTTGTGGTTTCAATTTTATATGACATCAGATATGTTCTAGACAAGTGTAGGTAGTCATTTGAATTGGCCATGCTCTTCTCCGTTTTTCTATCACAGTTAGTAAACAATAAGCGTTATTGGTTACAGGTTTCCAGTGGGCCAATCACTGGGTCCCTGTATTTCTGATGGTGAGAGTGAAAAAGCAAATTATTGTAAAGTTTAAATCTCTCAGCAATATACACTGTCAAAATATATATTTTCATTCACTCACTCACTCTCTCTTTCTCTTTCTCTGTTTGTCTCTCTCTGTGTCTCTCTCTCTCTCTCACACACACAAAGGCTTTCTGTCTGCCAAATTCTATGCATTAATCAACCTATTCATTGTAAAAGACAGTTGTCCAAGGTGCTATTCATTGGAGACAAACACAAAGCTACATGTCATCATGAACTGGAAACTACAATCCAGTTCTCACACCACTTATTTAGAAAATCAATAGAAAAAAAGACAAGGGTCATTTCTAGATAGGGTGTCACTATTAAGAGATATTTATTTTCTTATTCACATCGCCCTAATTATAAACAGAAGGTTTTAATTCATTTTCATTTGCCAAATTCTTGTAATTTCTTATAATGAAATTTATAAAGGGTTACAGTGTATGACAATTTTCATCATAAGTGATGCACTAAGCCAAATTCTAAATTATTAGTTATTATCATTTACTATTTAGCCATTGAAAATTACCAGGATAAAACTAGCTGTGCAAAACCTTTAGATATAGATTTCAAATAGTAGTTCACACATATAGCTTGTTTGATATGTAGATTTGTAGGCCATCAATACAAGTGATCAATACCAAATAGTTTATAGGCAATAATGCATGTTTCTGTGGCTACACACAGGTTCTTCATATACTATAGATTAAACTATTTTGTGTTAGTATCAAATCTTTAAAATTCCTTCTCAAATCATCCAAACGACTACAAGGAGTCTCGGCATTTAGGATTATTGTTTGTAAGACAAGGAAAAATAAATTTGAAAGACTGAAAGTAGAGTTAGCATAATTTGCGCAAATATTCTGGCAGGAATTACTCTAAGAACACCCATGCCTTGAGTTCTAATAAAATAAAAAAGAAGGTAAAGACCCCCTTCAGTCATGAATGACCATGGCATTGCACCTAGAAAGTGCCTCTCCAGGCACAAGTCCAAGCAAGGTTGTTTTATGAAAGACCAGTTGTCATCCATGCATACTAGCCTTCCCTCTCCACACCACTGATGTTATCCAAGGGAAAGGCAAAGTCTGATACAGTTTCGCACCAGTGATGTCACAACTCATTTCTACAGTTGAGTGAACTGAAGCAACGTGAAATAAAGTGTCTTTATTCCAATAACTAAAAGTACAACTGAAGAGATTTTAAACATAGAAATATGGCAATAAAATTAAAACAGTAGAAAACATTTGGTGTCAGGCGAAAAAGAAAAATTAATCAGAAACTAGATAGATCATGAGATGCAGGTACATTTATGAGATGTGGAGGGTAGAATTCATAGACCATCAGGTAAGGACAAAAATTCAGCATTTGGTGGTTAAGACCCCTTTATATTTTGAATTCCTGAAGAACTTGATTTTACCTTTTATCTTTCTAACACTAATAAAGTAAGTGAGCATTGCCTACCGTTACCAACGTCGCCTTACTAGCACTTGTGCTGGCAGCACGTGAAAAGACATTCGAGCGAGGTAGTTGCCAGTGCCGCTGGACTGGCTTCTGTGCAGGTGGCATGTAAAAAACACCATTTGAGCGTGGCCGTTGCCAGTACCACCTGACTGGCCTTTGTGCCAGTGGCACGTAAAAGCACCCACTATACTCTCAGAGTGATTGGTGTTAGGAAGTCATCCAGCTGTAGAAACTCTGCCAGATCAGATTGGAGCCTGGTGCAGCCATCTGGTTCGCCAGTCCTCAGTCAAATCGTCCAACCCATGCCAGCATGGAAAGCAGACGTTAAACATGACGAGGATGATGATGATGATGAAGTAGTAGTAGTAGTAGTAGTAGTAGTAGTAGTTTGGCAAATGACCTAATCTGAGGTTGTGTGTTTGAACTTAAGCAATTACATTGCAGAAGAGCTAAAGGTAGTGGGCTGACAGAATTGTTAGCATACTGGGCAGAATGCTTAGCAGCATTTTGTCTGAGTTCAAATTCTGCCAAGGTTAACTTTGCATTTCATCCTTCCAGAGTCAATGAAATAAGTACCAGTTAAGTACTGAGAATGATGTAATCGACTGGCCCACTTCCCCCAAAATTTCAGGTTTTGTGCCTATAATAGAAAGGATTATAGAAGAGCCATTTTAGCTATTTAAGTACATAAAACTACTGAAAAACTGCTATTTACTTTCATTTGTTTACAGTATAATAATTTTTATAGTCCTTAATATATGTTTATTCATCTTTACTTTCATATCATGTCACTGGCTACTGAGTTATTTCTCTTGGCTTATTTTTTGTTATGTGTGTGTGTGTGTGTGTGTGTGTGTGTGTGAAAATCTCAGTTACATGCACAAACATATACATATATATAGAACTAGTTGATTCTGCTATTGATGTACATCTTCAGTTAATATTTAACCTTTTCAAATATATTGTACATTCTGAAGTAAATTTCAGAGTTTTAGTATCTTCTCTATTACATTTCACCAAAAAGGAAGTCAGACTAACTTCAAAAGTCTAACATTTCATGTGTATTTTTTTCCCTCCTACCCCTTTTTTCTTTTTATCCTCTCTTATTTTCTTCTCTCTTTCCATTTCTACATATTCAACCTCAATGACTATGACTCATTTCTTCAGTTCTCTGAAAGAAACTTTTACTGTGTTCTATAAACCTGACTTGAAATAATCACCAGCTGTTATTTCTGCCCCCTCTCTATGTTTTCCTTTTTTTTTTTCTCTCCTTTTCTGTTTTTTATGTTCCTTTTAAATATCATTTCACTTCTTGTGTGTGTGTGAATATATATATATATATCTATAATTGTTATGCTTGTGAGAAAGACAATTCTTTTATATTTTACCTTTTACTTGTTTCACTCACTGGACTGTAGCCATGCTGCGGTACCGCCTTGAAGAATTTTAGTCACATGAATTTACCCCCAGTACTTACTTTTTTTTAAAGTTTCTTACTTATTTTATTTGTCTCTTTTACCAAGCCACTAAGTTACAGGGAATCTGTTTAACTAAGTGATAAACTCCATATATCGAGTACACACTTCCTCTTCCTTGGACGATCTGCTGTTTGAATGTATCTATATATATATGTGTGTGAATGTATAACAGAGTGTTTGTACACATACACATCACTGCACACACTCATTTAGTGATAAGTCTGACATAAAATATCTCTTCAAACTAAATATTATTTTACTGCTACTATCACTGTGTTGTATAAATTTCCACAAGCTATAACATCCTTTCAGTGTTATGTGTCTGCAGCTTAGCTGTAAACTGATCTGCTTAACAATGGAAGTGTCTTTTTTATTGGTTGTTAAGAGGTTTTGACATGAAACTTTCTTCACAAGAATTAGAAACAAAAAAAGGGAAATTTTAACAAACACTTTGTCTATTTTCTTCATGTTTTTATTCATTAGACTGTGGCCATATTGGGGCAGTACATTTAAGTAGATAACCAATCATAGTTGACCACAGTTCTCATCAACTGGTATTTAACAAGAAAACCAACTCAGAGATAATACATGTATAGGTGTCTCTATGTGCACGCACACAAACACACACACACACACACACACACACATACATGTATATATACAAGGGTAATAAGATCCAAGGATCTCAGTGTAGGAAGTTTATAAGCTTCAAGCAGTGCATGGCAGGTATAAAGAACAAAAAATGGACAGTGTACAATAAGGAACAATTCACCACATAGGTGAGTTAACTTGGAAATTTCAAGTGACAATATAACTTTCATTTAATGATTAATTAAGGTAATCTCTGCCTGAGGATTAGATAAGTTGAATACCCCTCATTGCATTACTATTACATCAAAGATTCAATCTGCTAAGAAATATATGTAGTGTGCATTTTACCAGTTCCACTTCCTCAATTTGTATAGGTCCTTCAGAGTCCTGGAAAGGTGATATGTAATATTGCTTGCCAGTCACGTCTGGCAACTAAGAGACAATGGGATCCTATACTCGATCACATGGAAAATCCTCGGAAACCCAGGCCCCTACATCAACAGGATGAAGCGTTGTAAGTTATGCATAGCTGAACACGCGAGTATCCTAAAAGACCCGCTTGAACCCGGGATCATCCTTAACTCCAGAACGGAGATTTTCGAGCCATGTTTAAATTTTAGGAAATTCCTGCTAGTGTTTTGGAATCTACAAGATGGTGGCACAGCTGGAAGTCGATAGCTAATGGCAAAGGGAGATAATCCCCCATTGTTTACTTTTGTAGCTTTTCGGAAACCACAAGATGGCAGCATAACCAGAAGTCGACAGCCAGTGGCAAAGGGAGATAATCCCCTATTGCTTACCTTCATAGTGAGGCTTTCTCCCTCCATATTTTGAAGAGGTCTTAGGCCAACAAGTTTTGGGGTCTGACGATATGCCATAAAGCTAAACCCTTTATGGATGGGAAACTCAGGGTAATCCCATAAACTGACCTATATATATTTTCTCTCATTTTTGTCATTAGATGCAGCCATGCTGGGGCATTGCCTTGACGGCTTTAGTCAAATAAATTGGCACCAATACTCAGTTTTTAAGTCAGGTACTTTTCTATCAGACTCTTTTTGCTGAACTGGTAAGTTATCAGGACTTAAACAAACCAACACTGGTTGTCAAACATTAGGTAGGAGGTCAAATACACAGATGTGCATGTACACACATGTATGCATACATCATCATCATCATCATCATCATTTAACGACCATGTTTGCATGAATTAGAATTTGTTAAGGCAATTTTTTTTATGGTTGGGTGACTTTTCTTCACCAACCCTCACCTGTTTCCTTACATGCATACACATAATGGGCTTCCATGCAGTTTCTGTGTGTAGCAAATTCACTCACAAGGATATTTAACCTGGGGCTAGAATAGAAGACACTTATGAAGATGTTATGCAGTGGGACTGAACCTCAAACCAGATGGACGCAAAGTAAATTGCTTAACCACACAGCCATGCCTGTTTTATATGATACTAGACTTCCCATGACCTGTTGGGTCACTGGAGAAGTCCGAGTCTTTCAGCAACAGAGTTTTGTTTCGTGTTTTTTTTTTTGTCTTTTTTTTTTTCTTTTTCATATTATTTCGCATGCTTTCAACAAATGTGACATCGAAATCAGGCATAAATGACTCCTTTCTCCAGAAAAGGAAAAATTTGGCTGCTATTTCTTGCACGCCCTGCTACCACGTAACAGGTATTTCGGGTCCTTTATCACAAATAGCTGTTACATGGTGGTAGGGCTTGCTAGAAATAGCAGCCAAATCTTTGGCGGTGAGATATGTTGAATGCACTCAAAAGAAACCTATGGAAAAAGACCATTTCATGCCAAGGTTACAAATGGGCCTTTTACGAAATATTTACTGTATTTCTAAAGTCATTTTCACTTCAGAATATTTTGCCTGTCATGATGTGTCTAATGGAAAGGCTAGAGTTTCTTCCCTTTCAGGGTGTAGTTATATTTAGAGTATTTTCCCATTATGCACTGTTTTGGGTATTTATACCCCAAAACACAGAATATCAATAACTAATGGTCCAATTTATGCAAAACTTGTTTTATTCCATTCATATTCACATTTCAGGGGCACTCTACTTTCAAAGTATTTTCCCATTATGCACCAGTTTGGCTATGTAACATTGCAAGCAAGCAAGATTGAAATTCACTTTTAATAGTATATAGGTAGTGAACTGAAGAACCTTCAATTAGCTGTATATATCCTTGCAATTGAAAGACAAAAATTCCCTCTAGAGGTGTTTGAAATCTTTAAAAAAAAAAAGGAAGCAATGATGGGAGATAACTCCAATAATGCCTGCTAATCCATATTTACTGGAAAATAAAGACAATTTAGTTGGAGTGGTTCTTGCCTATAATGCTAACTAGTGGGAAAAAGCAATGGACAGTCAAGGCTCTGTCGGAATACATCAACATCTTGTGCCAAACTCTACCAGAGCCTTGATGATAAAATAAAAGTGGATATCTTGAAGGAAAGGAACACTGTGAGTGGTTTGTTATGTTGTTTTTAAAGTGTAGCACAACTGATTCTGTGAGAGAGAGAGAGAGAGAGAGAAAGAGAAAGAGAGAAAGGAATCAACCACCAATACCTAACTTCATCATTATCATTGTTTAACGTCCATGTCCCATACTGACACGGGTTGGACAATTTGACATGATCCAATGGGTCATAGGACTGCATTGTACTCCAGTGTCTGCTTTGGAATGGTTTCTGCAGCTGGATGCCCTTCCTAATGCCAGCTACTGTACTGGTTGCTTTTTTCATGCCACCAGCTCTATTGAGACTACCATGCAGATCACAAGATTGTTAACACCAGAAAGATCAAATACAGAGTTGGCTGCAACAGAATTTGAATACAGAATGTTTATAGTTGGAACAAACACCACAAGGCATCTTTCTGGTGTTTTTCATCCTTCTGCTAATCAGCTGTCCTGAATAGAACATACACATCAAAAATATCTTGGGCAGTACACCAAATCTTACACATTTCAGTTCATTTAGCTGTCTGAAATATTCATCAGATCCTTTTTTTTTTAATCATTTTTGCCTGATGTAGTATATCTCCCTGTCCAGGGAGATATCTATTTATCTGTCAGTACTCAGTAAGAAATGGACATTTGCAGCAACTCCCTAAAGGCACAAAAGACCAAATAGATAAAACACAGTTTATGGTTAGATTTCTAGTCAAGAGCTGAAGTTGAAACCAATCCTTTGAAAATCTGTGCTCTATTCAATCAAATATTTGCTAGCCTTATAAAGTGTTATATTTTTCTTGTTTACTTAGAAATAATAGAGTAATAATCCAGATTAGGTGTGTTGTCTGTGGTTCAATATACTTCTCTCATTTACTTGTGAAGAAGAAAACACAGTGGTACTCCAGATAGGTGTGAAGTCTGGTTATTCTAACTGTAAAACTCAAGACAGTTATAATAACGTAAACGAAAAATCGAGACGTCTTGTGAACATTCTCTCGAGTTCCAGAACTTCGAATTCTATTAGCTAGTAATCTCCATAACAGAGTTGTTCAATTATCTGTTATCACTTCCCTTCCACCTTTGGACTTCACCCCTACCAGGACATCTTCTGTGCCTTTACTTCCCTCCTTCTCTATCAATAAGTGACTTCCATAGTTTCAAGTTAAATATTAACTAGTATTAACCCCAATCTGTTATCTCCTATTTTATCTTGGTAATGTCCCATTTAGCCATTTTTAGTTAGAGTTAATGCTATTCTGCATGAATTGCCTTGTAATTTGTAGAGGCTGTGTGTCCTCCATATCAATTTTTTTTTTCTTTCATGATTTTTGTATCTAGTTGCCCTTCTTATCACCAAGTACTTTACAACATGGAATGGGTGCATTGTATCATGCCACCAGTAGAGAGATGTACTCTGCCAGGACTTTATGAGATTTTGTTCTATAGGTGGAGAAACATGAGTATCTTAACCCTTTGACATTTAGATTACTTTGTCAAATGCAATACTTATCTATTCACATTGTTTTCATGTAACCTTACTTTCTCTCACAGCTTTGAAATTTCAGTGATGTGATTCACTATCTTTAGAATAACAATGTAGGGTAGGTGTGAGAGGCCAGATTTGACCAGTTTGAGCATAAAGCAGGTAGAATATTTGGGCTGGATACAGCTGGTTTAAAAGCTAAAGGATTAAAATTTTAATTATTTTTATGTCAACAATTGAAAATTATGATCTAATCATTGTTAGTGTCAGTTTAGAATATTTTTTTTTAGATTTAACTAAACACTTATAAACATTTTTCCTAATCTTACACAATCAAAATATGTAACTTTTTAATTAGGTGTGTAATCAGTTTATGCATTACAAACTCTTATGTTTATGTGTGTGTGTATGCATATCTGTATATATGTAAGTATATATAATATGTATGTATACACACACTGCTTTATATACTGAGTAGAATTTCTTCCATTTGTAAGATCTAACATATATATATATATAAAATTTGTAAACAGAGTTACAAACATGTTTAATAAATATATACCTAGCACTATTTAATTAATATGCACACACACACACACTTTTGTGGTATGCATGTATGTATGTCAGTGTTCAATCTTTCTGGACACATTGTCTGTACATCCCATTATGATCATCCTAAATTACTATTATTTTCAGAGCATTTATTCCTCTCATCAGATACTTTGTGTTTTCCTACAGCTATCATCCATTTCATGTAGGCATTATATACTTATTTTCACTTTTTTTTTTTTTTTACTTTGTAAATTCTTTTCATTATTGTGTTAGAAATTACTATCATCATCATCATCATCATCATCATCATCATCATCATCATCATCATCATCATCATCATCATCATCATCATCATCATCATTATTATTATTTTTATTATATAAGGTGATGCTCTGGCAGAATTGTTAGTCTGTTGAGCAAAATACTTGGCAGTATTTCTTCCCATGCTTTAAGTTCTGAGTTCAAATCCCACCAAGGTCAAATTTATCTTTCACCCTTTTGGGTGGGGGTCAATAAAATATAGTACCTGCCAAGTATTTGGGTGGATGTAATCAACTTGCTCCTGCACTAAAAAATTCCTGGCCTTGTGCCAAAATTAGAAAGAATACTATGCCAGACAAAATGTTTAGCAGCATTCCTTTCAGCTTTACATTCTAAATTGAAATGTTGTTGAGGTCAACTTTGCTTTTTATTCTTTTAGCCTTTCAGGGTCAATAAATTAAGTCCCAGTGAACCACTGGGGCCTATGTGATCGACCAGTCCCCTCCCCATAAATTTCAGGCTTTGTGCCTTTAGTAGAAAGGATTATTATTATTATTATTATTATGATGATGATCATTATCATCATCATCATTATTACTAAGTCGGCGAGCTGAGAGAATCGTTAGCACACCAGACAAGATGCTTGGCAACATTTCATCCATTTTTACGTTCTGAGTTCAAATTCCACCAAGGTCAGCTTTGCCTTTCATCTTTTAGGGGTCAGTAAAATAAGGTACTAGTCAAGTACTGAGATTAATGTAACTGACTTGCTCATTTCCCCAAACTTGTTGGCCTTGTGCCTATAGTATAAAGAATTATTATTATTATTATTATCATTATTATTAAACTTGACAGTGGTTTGTCAGCATAAAGGGCCACTCTATGTATTTTACAATATTAAGTTATTTCCCTTTGCATTAAGGAGTTCTAATTATGTTGGGTTTCACGAATTAAATAATGATGCAATTAGTGTGGTCAGTTTAATCAACTGTCGCCCATCCTACGAAGCACTTGAAATTGTTTCTCTTTTTCCCGTCTTGCTGTAGGTTTAAAGTATTTTGACACGAGACAAAATAGAGCCTGGCCTTCCGCATGACTCATAATTTCATTAAATGCCTTTCTGTAATAAGCATAGCACATGTTTGTATGCACACTCAGAATAAACACACATTCACATGCTCGTGCATTGTGTCTAATATGAACATGCTCAACGTCTATTACATGCCACAATCATATGTACTCTTACAAACCCTCTCAAACATACACACACACACACACTTTAGGGATACACCTTCAATACACAAGTATTCCAGCATACACACCTTCACATAACACACACACACACACACACACACTCAACATATCAGCTGTTCCTATAGAATTACGTATCACACTTCCTTTCTCTGCTTATTAGCTAGTTGTGGACAATTATGTGTGTGTGTGTGTGTGTCTGTTAGTATGTGTGTATGTATTTTATGTGTGAGTATATGTATATGACAATGAGGGTTATGTAAATAAGGGTTACATATGTAATTCTTGTTTGCATGCTTGCATGCAGATACATATGTGTGTGTGTATGTGTGTGAGTACTTTTATTTAAAAACCATAAACCTATCAAGCTCTCATTTCTGTTGTTCTCCTTGCTCCCTCTGTTCTGATATATGCAATTGGTTGGTATTGTCTCTCTTCCCAAATCCTATCATCCCATCCTATCCCATCTCTACAGTTCTACAATGCTTTTTGTTGTCTGCAGAAAAAGAAGAAAAAAAATAGAAAAAAAGATGTTTTTTTCACATGCATACATATCATTAAAAATATCATAAATTGGGTACAGAGGGTAGTCTTTTCCTCCCACCTCAGAAAACAAATGTAAAAATACACATATTTACGTACATCTGTATGAACATAAATGCATGTTTGTGTATTGATAGAGAGACAGATATAACGATAAAATTTTGTGTATATATATATATACACAAAATTTTATATATATATATATATAAAGAAAAGGAGAGAAAGTGTTAAACAAAGCAGAAGAAATAGAACAAATAGGATCCTATACGTAAGAGTGTGTGTGTGTGTGTGTATAGATATATATATATTATATTCATCATCATCATTTATGACTCAAGGGCTGAGAGTTTTATGATTTGATAAATGCAATGCCCAAAACGCATGGCCTTTGAGTCACTTATGTAATTTTGCAGCCGATTAAATTGTTTGTTTGTTTGTGTGTATGTGTGTGTGTACACATAGAGTGGCTGCTTCTGCGTCTCTCTTTTTCTCTCTCTCTCTCTCTCTCTCCTCTCTCTCTCTCTCTCTCTCTCTCTCCTCTCTCTCTCTCTCTCTCTCTCTCCCACCCACACACATACACATCAGTGTCAGTTGCGTCAACTTCTCAACTTCCTTCCTCTTTCTCTCTCTCTCTCTCTCTCTCTATTTCTACATTATGTCCACCACACAAGTGGCTGTATGAGCCGCCTGAATGTGGTGGACATTTGTTGCATGCACTGATGCTATCCAAAATCTCAAAGTTCCTCAGTGCTAACCGTCTTCATCAATTACCTTCCAGGCAGGGGGCAGCAGAAGTTCGAAAGCAGATCCATTCTCCAGCCATCACCAACGATGTACCTAAAAGTACCAGTGGAATAAACCTAGCTGTTGTGAGTATGCAATATTGTGTATGTTTACATATATTTATGACTGCGTGAAAGTATCTACATATAGGAGTGTGCTTGTATGTATTAATATGTATATGCGTATGCTTGTGCTGTAATTTTTGCTTCCCCATCATCATTGCCACTGCCAGAACTTCAAGTATCATTCAAACAACAAAGTAGAAAACAAACTTCACACACACACACACACACACACACACACACACACACACACACACACACACACATACACACACACACACACACACACATACACACACACACACACACACACACGCACACACACACACACACACACACACACACTCTCTCATTCTTTCTTTCCTCATCCCCTATCATCTGTCATTTTTCTCTTTTGCTTTCTCTTCTATCACCTATTTCTTTTTATTTCTCTTGACTTTGTCTCCCTTCCTCTCTCCCTCTCATTGCACACACACACACACACACATACATGCATATATGCATAGAGGTGCATATGTATATACAAACGCACATAAACACACAGGCATTGTGTTTCTTTGACATTTACTTAATAATCAACATTTGTCTGTTTTTTGAAGGGACCTCATTTTCATCTAACTGCTAACTTCCACTTCTTTACTAAAGTTTATACAATTCAGCTTGTTTCATTTTAACACACACACACACACATACAGAAATACACACAGTATTTATATCTTCCCTTTGTCATCCAATGCATTTTACATAGATTTTTAACTTGTGGAGTATTGGTGTGATGTAAACTGCCATTGTATACATGCTTTGTTTATTATTACTTTCGAGCAGTGTTTCTCAACCATTTTTTTTTACGTATGTACCCCTTTGATTCCTATTTTATTTGCATGGACCCTCATAGCTATTTGATGTTAATAAAAAAAAAAAAAAATCCAGTTATATTTCTAGAATTAAATATTATTAGGAATTGTATAAAAATGATTATTAGAATATTTTGTGTATTGTAGAAGTATAACCAATTTATTGCAGATAGATGTTAACAACAGAATCATATATGGACTCTGGTTTAGAACCATTGCTTCACTGGCTTGAATGTCTCAACTCAAGTGTCAGACACATTATTTAAAAATATTCATATTGATGCATTGTTCCTACCCATGCCAGCATGGAAGGCAGACGTTAAACGATGATGATCCATTTTGATGTAACTATGTATATGCTTATGTTCCCATGACCATTTTCTAAGACTTGTGAGAGAAAGGGAAATTATTCTCAGACTAGAGAAAGCGTTCATGGGCCAAGTGGCAGTGTTAACCTAAGCAATGAATCAAGTCTAAATTAAGTCTTCAGGCCAAATACATGAATGATCCCGCTTAATTAAGTCTTATGTCTTATGGCCAAATACATGATTGATCCCTCCTGCAAGCTTCTATGTAGAAAGCTTTGGTTAACCTTGTGGCTATTGTAGAGGACAAGTACTACCCAAAGTATCATACAGTGGTATCCAACCCAAAACCTCATAATTCTAAAGCAAATGTTTTAACCACACAGCCAAAGATGCATGTTGGTAAAACTACAAATGTAAAATAGTTATAAAAATAACTTCACATTATTGTATTTGATTGAGATTGTTATTGTTAATATCCTTATTGTCTGTTTGTCATGTGAATAATATATCTTTACATTGTTGTGGGACAAGTGACTAGCAGTCCAAAATTAGTTTCCCCTTTGTCACATTTGTCATTAGATATTTAATATCTGTCATTGTCTTCATCATCATCATCATGTCATCATTTTCAGGCATCTCTTTTAACACATACACATGCACACATACATGACATATAGATATGCATTTGTGTGTATGTATGTGTGCATACTTTCTATTGCATTAGGAATTGCATATTTTCCAAACTCAAATACTATATCTTCTAATCATTATTGCTCCAAAACCCATATCTGAATTTATTAATCTACAGGTCTGCAGAACTAAGGCAACCTGACTATATTGTTGTTTGGATCAGAGAAATGCTATAGTATCAGACAAAAATACCTTGTGTTGTTTGGTTCTATCCTTTAAAGTTTTGAGTTGAAATTCCTGCCCAAGTTGGTTATGCCTTTAAAGGTGGTGCTCCAGCATAACCACTGTCCAATGATTGAAACCAGTAAAAGAATTGATATGAATATGTAACATATATAAAGGATGACAACTGATTTATTACATACTTCAAGAGATCAAAAGAAAGAAATGTAACTTGAGTTGTTAGATTATTGACCAAAAATGCCTTGTAGTTATTGTATTTTGAGTTTTTGAGGTATACTTAATCTACTACCTAGTGTAACACCATTGTCTGGCATCTTGGGTGCTTTTCGTAGAGTACACTTTGTTGCAAGCATTTGGACGAGGTCACAAGTCTCAGAGGGCCTGAGAAGATAAAAGGGTGCTGCTCTTCCTTCTTTGACTAAATAGTTAAAAGAAAAAAAGAAAACGAAAAAAGACTTACTGATGGAAGAAGAATGATGCTTCTATCAAATTTAGGTAGGACTGTTTGCTGTTAAACATTAGTATAATTGCCTATCCTGCTAGTAGAAAGTAAGTGGTTAATTATCTACTGGAGATAAAATAGTACAGGTAAAATAACAATAGCTATTTATTGTACCTACTTTGAGAAGATGGAATGGCAGATATTCTTTGATGAAATTGAGAATTCAGTCTCCCAGTAAGCAGTATATAAATATCTCAAGTCTTATTAATGAGCCTGCTAGTCTTTTCTGTTTCAAAATGCTGCCTACAGTGTTTGACAACAACCAAATTATTTGTTACATATTTCTTATTTTTAGCTTCATTCATTTAAACTTTTGACAGGCAATGTTTCAAGCATTTATTTTCTAAGTCCGTGCTAAATTTTAATGATGTTCTCTTGAGGACTTAATTTTTTTTTTTTTTTACCTGTCAGCTGCCACCCGGAGAATTAATAACGCCTGTTGAATTTGAAGATTTTGTGCTACAGCATCAAGATACTATTGACCGAGATCCCTTCCGAGATCTCTTACAATTTCCTGAAGATGACATTGAAATACAGCAAGTTCCCAGGATATGTCGAACCCTTACACCAGTTGTACCAGATGAGCCTGGGTATGTTACATACATCAACTTATGGGGGTATTTTTTTTTCTTTTTTTGACAGAGTATTCATATTCAAGTGTCACTCATTCTTCGTGTATTAGTTCTCTGATAAAGGGCCAAATAAAATTGATTAATGACAGATGGATGACAGAATTGGTAGTACATCAGACAAATACTGTGTAGTATTTGATTGTTTACATTCTGAGTTCAAACCCAATGCTGGACTTCTTTATTTTTTGTCTATCCTAAGTTGATAAAATAGGTGCCGAGTTAGAAGTCATACTTATGACAAAGAAAGGACTGAAATACTAAGGAAAGGCTATATGGACCCATCAGCCAACATACAGATTAGCAGGTGAACATACATATAGGTATTCAAGTAGAGACAAATAGACTGACAGGCAGGTATTAATGAGTTGGTTGAAAAATAAACATATAGTCAGATATATAAATAAATGGACAGATAGTTAAAAACTTTCAAAAGCACTTGCATTTTGTTGGAGAAAGAATTTAATTTGAAATTTCTAGTTAAAATAGATATTGTTGCTTTCTGATAGTCACAGGACAATGGTATATGAATCTGGAAAGACTGTCTACCTCTAGGCTTCATGTATCTCTTGTCTCTAGAATTGGTGACTGTCAGTTGGATTGGACCATCTTAGCATGTACTGATGGTGCTGTCTCTGAACCACACTCTATCAACTCTGGTGTGCCCCAAAGTTCTGTTATGTTCTTCACTCTCTTCTTCCTATAAATTAGTAGCCTACTTGCTGTCTCCTGTCATACATTCCAATCCTGTGCAGATGATATCGCTCTTCTTCATCATCATCGTCAACATTTAACATCTATATTCCATACTGGCATGGGTTGGATGGCTTCTCAGGAGCAGTTAAAGCCAGGGGCTGCACCAGGTTCCATAGTCTGTTTTGGCTTGATTTCTATGGCTGGATGCCCTTCCTAATGCCCATCACTCTGCAGTGTGTACTGAGTGCTTTTTACATGGCGCCAGTACCCACACCAATGCTTTTTATGCTCATATTCTTTCTTAATCTCCTACATCTTAGTGTCTTCTACAATCAATCCAAACATCTCACACCAACTATAGATCAAGTCCCTGAATAGAAACCTCAAAAACGTCTTCCAGTGAAGTGATATGAATCTCCAATCACTACACGTACCAAGAAAGCATTATTCCCACCCTCAACATGAACAGCAGAGAGCTAGAATTCTGTTGGCTACTTCAAATGCTTGGCCCCACTATCCTTGGATCTCTCCTAGTGATCGCACATTCTCAGCATAACAAAGACTACATCACAGAGCCTGGTCTTTCCTCTTCAGAGCCAGAAAATAATTCAGTGCCTATCAAATACTAACCTTCTGTGAAGCTCAGGTGCACCTAACAATGTCTGAGTGTGTGTGTGTGTGTGTGTGCGTGTACAGTAAAGGGTAAAGACTCCTTTCGGTCATGAATGATTATGGGATTGCACCTAGAAGGTTATCCTCCTAGGCACAAGTCCAGACAACATTGTTTATGGAAGACCAGCATTCGCCCATGTATACCAGCCTCTCTTCTCCATGTCACTGATGTTATCCAAGGGAAAGGCAAAGACCGATACAGCTTGTTGTGAGTGATATCACAATTCATTTCTATATACATGAGTGAACTGGAGCTACATAAAATAAAGTGTCTTGCTCAAGAACACAATATACAGCTCAGTCCAGGAATCGAACTCATTACCTCATGATTGTGAGTCTGATGCTCTAACCACTGAGCCATGCACTTCCACATTTGTGTACAGTATACCTTTCAAGATATTAGAATATGGCTGAAGTAGATTTAACTGCTGTATCTTGTAGATTATACTTTGTTGTTCATTTACTGCTGTTTGAATTGGTGCTGTAGGTTAGTTAATACATGAAATAGAAATGGATCGTGGATATTAAGCATGAATTAGTTTGGTCTGTCTTAAGAAGATCTGTCTTAAGAAGATCTGTCTTAAGAAGATCTGTCTTAAGAAGATCTGTCTTAAGAAGATCTGTCTTAAGAAGATCTGTCTTCAAAGAGAAATCAGCACATTGAAATTTACAGAAGGAAGTTATGTTGTCTGTTAAAAAGAACCAATATTAAAATGTTGCTAATAATAATGATAATGGTGGCTGCAAAGATAATAGTGGCGATGGCAGCAGTGGTGGTGGCGGCAGTGATTACAAGTCTCTCTCTATTTTGTCTCACTTTGTTGTGATCCCTTCCTACTGAGCCAAATGGTATTGTATGACTTCTACTTTGTTACAAGAATCAGTACAGGAAAGAGTTTCTCTCAAAGCACAGCTGGCTAATTAATTAACAATATAATCAGAGAAAAAAATTTTAAATAAGCTGTTTCTAAATGAATATGTATCACTGACCTTGGTAATGTCACCCGTTGTTTAGTCATTTCCATTATTCTTGAAATTGGAATCACATGTGTTTCATTTATTGAAATCGTCACATTAAATGAATTTCAATTCTATTTTTCTCCGTCTCTCCCTCTTCATCTCTCTCTCTTTCTCTCTCTCTCTCTCTCTTAGTAACTCTTTTTCTTTTTTCTCTCCAACAGAGCAGACACTGACCCACATGTTGTGGATTGTGTTCGACTTTACACATCGGATTATACCACAGTTGTACGCAAGTAAGCATTAACCCACTTTCTAGCTACATTCCGTTTAATTATTTCTTTTCTTTATTTATTCGCTTAAATTGGCAGAATCACAAGAGAGCTTTTGGCAAAATACCTTTTATTTAGTTTCAGCCCTTTCAATTTTGACAGTTCAAATCCCACATAGATCATCTTTACTTATCATCCTTCCTGGGTTGATAAAATAATGTACCAGTACTATTGATTTCGAATTTTGGCTCAAGGCCAGTAATTTCAGGCGTGGGGGTAAATCGATTACATTGACCCCAGTACTCAAGTGATACTTATTTTATCAATCATGAAAGAATGAAAGGCAAAGTCAACCTTGGTGGAATTTTGAACTTAGAACATAAAGACAGATGAAATGTTGCTAGGCATTTTGCCTGGCATGCTAACAATTTTGCCAGCTCACTGCCTCCTGCAACACAGTAATATTAACTACACCTCCCTAAGTTTTCTGGCCTTGTGCCTATATCAGAATTTTTTAATAGAAAGGTGGTGGATGACGGAATCAGTACCAAACTTGTATTTAATTATGATCTTTAATATTTTGAGGGAGTCTCTCCAAGTAGAGCTGTTACTTCACTGCAATGAGAGATCACTCCCTGGTCCACTATTGTTGAAAGCAATTCCTTTCAGAATTAACATAGTACTTAGTCAAAAGAAATTATCATTAGTGTTGCTAGTGGATTAATTAAATGACTTGTTTAGCTTCAATTTTTCAGCCTTGATTGAGCACATTTATGATCAGTGGTGATTTAACTGTGACCATATCAGTTTCTTTTTAATTTTTTTTCCTCCAAGAATAGTGTATCATCATTATCATTATTCAACCTCTGTTTCCCATACTGGCATGGAGCTGAGGACTGAACCAAGCTCCAGTGTCTGCTTTGGTATGATTTCTAATGTGTCTCTTTTAATATGAGAGATTTGGCTGTTATTTCTGGCAGACCTAGCAATCTCATTGAGCCTCTTTGAATGATCTACAATTCTCTCCTACAGAAACTGACCTTGTGACAAGTCAAAACAAATGCCTTATTATTCTCATTCAAATCCCATTTAAACTAACAGTACCACATCTCTAAACCAGTTCACTCAACTATACATTAGGGGGGAAGGTCTACTGGTCTAACAAACCTTTTTACTTTTAGCTAAGAAATAATGGTTTATGAGAGAAACTTTCAAGGCAAATACCACAATGTTTTAATAAAACATCCTTGTTTAATAGGATACAAAGATTGCTATCCAGTATTAATAATGTTTCCATCAGTAATATTTATTTTTTTAATAAGCCTGCTGGCTATTTGCAGTATCAGCAAGTGAAAGATTACTGTTATTCTATATATCATTAGCAGTGAGATTTGGACACCTGCCACTGAAGAAGTGCAGTTTGCTGAAATCATGTGATCTGGCAGTTCTGGCGCCCATAGCAGACAGTTCTCATCTGCTACAACATATGTCTGTACTCTTAGCACTATATGTCTATATGAGAGGATCTCTCAAGCTGAATACTACAATATTCAGCAGTCTAATTATACATCCATGTTTAGTTGGATATAAAGATTGCCAATAGTTTATAGTTCAAATCCAGTCTATTACCTTATGTACATTGAGACTAAGACACCTGATGATGATCAATGATGATTAAAAAAAAAAAAGGATAAAGTTCCTTTCTGAGTCATATAGACTCATAAGGTTGGTTTCTGGCTTTTGTGGGGCATATATTTACCCTCTTGGGTGGGACACCAGTCCATCGCAGGAATACTCAATTTTGCCAGTTTAGTGGACTGGAGCAACGTGAAATGGAGTGTTTTGTTCAAGAACACAACATATCGCCTAATCCAGGAATTGAAACAACAATCTTATAACCATGATTCTAACAGCCTAACCACTAAGCCATGTGTCTCCACCTTATCAGTGACAGAATTGATTGAAATGTAATGTAGGTCTAAATAATGAACAAAACCACTGTAACGATGATGTTAATAATCTAGAGTCTTGAAGGCCTACAACAAATTTACTGTTGTACTCAGTGTCAGCACTATAAGATACAAAGTATTTTGTTCATGTGCAGTGTTGAGTCTCAAATTCTCCCATAATGTGGTTTCACCAAAAATATAAATGTCTTTGATGCAGTTAACACTAGGAACATTATGATAGAATACATCACACCATTTCATTTTTAGTAATGATGATAGGGTGGTGGGGATAAAACTTTAAACATGGAAGTACTTGATAAACTAAGGATATGTTGTTGTTTAGCCCTAGGTTAGCCTTGATCAAGTTGATCTTTGATCAACAGCTTTCCACTCATGACCTCTCATTTGTATTAGTTTCAGAAATTGTATATATGTATCTTGGACTTCATTGTTCAATGTATTCTTTCTTGCTTAAGATTAAGATGAGATTTAGCTGCTATTTCTCTTAGATTGAGTGACCTCTTTGAGGTCTCTCTCTTTGACTCTAAGGTTAGTCACTGGAACTGGTTGTAGAGTGGGAATTTTTTTATAATTGTTTAGCCCTTGGTCAGCCTTGATTGAGCAGACTGGCCTATGATGAAAAGTATTCCAGACATAACCATGCCATTTTTTATTCATGCGTAGTGTATCTAGAACTTCATTGTTCAATGTCTGCTCACTCTTTCTAAGTTAAAAGGATGTAGTTTAAGATAGAATGGCTGCTTCCATACAGAGGCTCTAATGATCTGAAGTAAATTGTATGCTCTAAGATGAAGCATGGACTAATGTGTTAGAAGTAATACTACAGCAGAGAAGGCTTAGAAGAGGCTTTGTACCTAAAAGAGATTTTACAGCATGTATATTTGTAAATAAACATTTCTCTTAATAATATATACACAACCACTGTGACTCCTCCTCCTATTTCTTCATATAATAATGAAGTTACCTGACTGAAAGATTAGTCATTATTTTGTCATGCAGCACATGGATATAATTCTGTATTGTATAATATTTCCAGTAGGCTTAGCTCTCTACCCCTTTCTATCCTAAGCAGATTTTGTAACACAATTGTAAATCCTCATTTCATTTGATTTTGATTTTCTCTGTGTTTTGTTTATTTAAATTGTTAATACTTTCAGACAAGAGAAGTACAGTTTCAGTGTCTGTAACAAAGAGCGGCTTCCTGACAATGAAAACATTATTCAACAGGAATATGAGATTGATGTGGAAGATAGCCTGGTGGAACAGGACAAGGTGAGAATTTAGATTCTAGTACAGTCACGTGTAGATATATGGGGTGGGATGGAGGCAATAATTTCATTTTTTAGTTTTTAATAAATATGTATTTTATTTATATATTTAGTTACACACAGATCATATCCCTTGACTGATGATATATCACAGCAAAACATACACCAAGAAACAAAGACTCAACATTGTAAAGTCTCATCTTCTGTCTGAGATTTCAGCATAGTACTGCAGGTTTTGAGCACAGGCTTAACTCAGAACATCTGGGGTACTCATCACTGAGGAGACCAAATTAGGTCAAGATACCATTTCTGGTGATTCAGTGGTATTCTGAGCAAAGCCCTGTAGTTTTTAAGATGTTTCTATGAGACAAAATATTGCAGCTTGTACCATTTTATGTATACATTATTCACATTGATATTTAATCTTTAGCATGTAAGCAGGCCACAACCAACGCAAATATTTTACCTGTTTTATATTCAAATTGTCTGAATCTGACCTCTCACACTTACCATAGCATGTTATTATAGAAATAAATAATCACACGAATGAAATATTGAAGCTATGAGGTAATGCAGGATTAATTTGAAACAATGTGGATAAATGAACATCATAGTTGACAGAGTAATCGGAATGCTAATGACCTAAGGCTATTTCAATTACATGTTTAACAAAAATCAAATCTTAGCCTTAAGATACGGATGTCTATGGTTTGATTCCTGGTGTATTACAATATAATGCAACATGCAATTAGTCTCATGTAGTGCTGAATCTCTGAATCTTTACTGAATCCAATCTTACGATGCTTTGTCTTCTTTTGTGACATTTCAGGACAACACGCCAAAGCGTCAGTCAATGCAGATGAATGAAACTCCTCGTGGTAGTTGGGCCAGCAGTATATTTGATCTGAAGCAGTCCCAGGCTGATCGTCTGGTGGAACCAATTCTGGAACGGATCCCTGCCGAAGAGGTTGACCGCAACAACGAGTCTCAGCGTAAACAATGCAGACAAAACTCCCTTTTTAGTTTGTACCCATCACAAGATGAGGTCAGTACATGTTAGCTATGTCATCACTGTTTTATGTTTACACTACACGGATATGCTTAATGAGTGGTGTGTGTGTAGGCCACCCATGTGTATGTAATCACTACTTGTCATCAAAATTATTATTTGATGTCATGCTGCTGTGGCTTCTTATTGATATGCGTGTCCCTTCAAGTACCTTTGAGTCTATTTGTATATTGCATATATGTGTGTATAAATAACTTTGTGCATATGTAATTATGGGCGTGTGTGTGTAGTGGCTGTGTGGTAAGTAGCTTGCTTACCAACCACATGGTTCCGGGTTCAGTCCCACTGCGTGGCACCTTGGGCAAGTGTCTTCTACTATACCCTTGGGTCGACCAAAGCCTTATGAGTGGATTTGGTAGACGGAAACTGAAAGAAGCCTGTCGTATATATGTATACATGTATATATATATATGTGTGTGTTTGTGTGTCTGTGTTTGTCCCCCCACCAACGCTTGACAACCGATGCTGGTGTGTTTACGTCCCCGTAACTTAGCGGTTCGGCAAAAGAGACCGATAGAATAAGTATTAGGCTTCCAAAAAGAATAAGTCCTGGGGTCGATTTGCTCGACTATTAAGGCGGTGCTCCAGCATGGCCACAGTCAAATGACTGAAACAAGTAAAAGAGTAAAAGAGTAAAGAGTATATATTTCATCGTCGTCATCATCATTGTTTAATGTCTGTTTCCTATGCTGGCATGGTTTCAACAGATTGACAGGTGCTGGCAAGCCAAAGGGCCGTGCCAAACTCCATTGTCTGCTTTGACATGAATTCAACAATTGAATGTCCTTCCCAAAGCCAACTGCTTTACAGATTGTGTGTGTGCATGCGTGCTCATGTGTATGTATATGTATGGATATGCATGTAAATTATAAACTAATTGCTCAAACATTCATATAATATATATTAAGTGTTATCCATTTGTAATCAGTTTGTGAACAATACATTCATATATATATATGTGTGTGTGTGTGCATGTCATCATCATCACCATCGTCATTTAACATCTGCATTCCATGCTGACATGGGTTGAACGGTTTGACTGAAGACTTGCAAGCCAGAAGGTTGTACCAAGCTCCAATCTGATCTGGCAAGGTGTATGTATATATATATAAAATATACTTTTTTAGGCACTCACATACATATATGTTAATATTGGATTTGTTGGGTTTGTTAAATTATTTTGTATGTTTTATTGCTTAATACATTTAGACATATACATAACAGTGTGTAACAGCGTAGTTAACAAACATGAATATTCATATCCTTTAAATATTTTTAGTTTTGCAGAAAACAAATAATAACACTGTGGTTACAAATCAAGTAATTTTAGTTCACTATAAAGTGACACTTCCATAACTTATCTCACCTGCTTGTTGCTTCAGTTTTCAGACGGAGGTATAGCTTCCACCTGACTTATTAAATTTGGCATGGATATATATTGGTAATAACCACTGTGCTGTACAGTCACAGGTGTTAATCTGACAAATTTATTAGTATAAAATTAAGTGGAATGCATTGCAGCTTATTTATGAAAATTTTTGTATGTAGAATGCATAATTAATATTTGTTCAGTGTTGAAATACTGCAAAAAAAAAAAAAAAAGCACATTTGGATTATACTTCATTATCTTCTTATTCTGTTTTTAGGATGAACTCACTGCTAGAAGAATGATCCCAGAAATACCCCGAGAACATTTTGGGCACAGAATCCTAATCAAAGTTTTCCAAATGAAGTAATTCTTAAAAATATCTTTATCTTTATCTTTTATTGTTTCAATCATTGGACTGTGGCTATACTGGAATATCACATTGGTTAGCTTAGTCAAACAGATTGACTCCAGTGCTTGTTTTTAAGTCTGCTACGTATTCTGTCGGTCTCTTTTGCTAAACTGCCAAGTTATGGGGACTTAAACAAACCTGCATCATTTCTCAAATGGTGGTTGGGGGTGGGGACGGAGACATGCTCACACACATATATATTGCATGATGGGCTTTCACACAGCTTCCATCAGCTTCCATTTATCAAATTCACTCACAAGGTATTAGGCAGTGTAGATAATCAAAATCATTCCACCCATGACCTTCCTGTCTTTTGTGTAGACAGTGTTTTTGTTTTGTCTTTTATTAATATTAAAGACGTTTGTACAAATTCAAATGTTGCCAGAGTCAACTTTGCTTTTCAGGCTTCTGGAATCAATTAAATATACTGCCAGCCAAGTATTGGAGCTGATTTAATTGATTTTAATCCCCCTCCAAAATCTGTTATTGCTTTGATGGCACCGAGCTGGCAGAATCATTAGCACGTCGGGCAAAATGTTTAGTGACATTTCACCCATCTTTATCTTCTGAGTTCAAATTCCGCCATGGTCAACTTTGCTTTTCAACCTTTCAGGGTCAATAAAATAAGTACCAGTTGAGTGCTGAGTCAATGTAATTTAATCGATTTATGTCTGAAATTGCTGGCCTTGTGCCAAAATTTGAAATCAATATTAAGATTGTATAAGTATATCTTTCTTTGTAGCATCCACATGAATTTAACTGACTAAATTATACCTATGCCCTCTGGGTTTTTAATGTGTGTGTGTCCTCTAGTGGTGGATATAATTTTGATATATCCATAATTTTTGTTGTAAGGTATTTAACATACCAGTATTTGTCTATGTTATTCAAATACACACCATTGACTACTCTGAGTTATTTTTCTTAGCTGATTTTTATTTAACCAGGGGTTCTCAACCATTTTTTTTATCTATGGACCCCTTTGATTACTATTTTCTTCTTGGACATTTGATGTTTAAAAAAACTAGTTTTATAGAAATATCTTTCAAAATTCCTACTTTGTTTTTCACACATTAATTTGTGTAAGCTGAACTATGTAAAATGTTAGAGAAAGAAACCTTGCTGTTTCTTACAATAAATACCAATACATAAATCTAAAGCAAAATTTTTTTCAGAGGCCCTTAAAATACTATTGTGGACAATTTACTAATTTGTTGTGTGAACCCTGTCCCCCCACCAAATCTTATATGGACCCCAGTTGAAAACTGCTGGTTTAAATGAAGCAAATTACCTAGGCCATAACTGTTTGCTATTCTGTTTTGTACAAGTCTAAGTCCTTTGGCTGCTGCTGGAGATAAGGTCAGATAAATGCTGTGCTGATGAGGACTATCAAACCAGAAACATGTATCCACAACTGTCCTCTTATCTACAGGCAATAAGCCTGTCCCTTTCCTTAATGGTTGGTCAGTTTTGAAGAACTCTTGCATCATGCATGTATGTATATTCAGATCCCGGCAAAAAAATGTATACACACTTCAGGAAAGGAAAAACCTGCATAAATATTTAACTTGTATAATTACCTCTGTACATATAAATACCTCTTCCATTGTTTTATCAAGTTGTGATAACACTGAATAAATTGCAATAACACTGGATTAAATATTTTTACAGATTTTCCTTTCCTGAAGTGTGTATACATCTTTTTAGTGGACTCTGTTTGTATATGTTTGTGTGTATGTGTGTGTCAGATGTCTCACTTATGTGATGTATTTTTCTCTTTTCAGACTTGAACTTGATATTGAGCCTATTTTTGTATCTCTGGCACTTTATGATGCTAAAGAAAAGAAAAAGGTATTTCATCAGCATTCATATCATTGATATTTGTGTGTGTTGATATTTGTATACCTGCTTGCATGTGTTTTTGTATGTGCAAGCACGCACATGCATATTAATTAACCAAACCTTACAAAGAATCAGCAACTGTTCACTTCTGATGCATTCTCAAACTCTGAGAAACCTTTTTTTTTTTTAATCTTTCTGATTTATGCATTTACATGGCCATGCTGGTGCCATGTAAATGGCATCTGTAAGTTGTAGTCATGGTTGTTGATGGTACCATGTAAATGGTACCTGTGAATCATAGTTGTGGTCACTGCCTGTGCCATGTAAATATGTGCGTAAATTATAAACTAATAGCTCAAACATTCATATAATATATATTGTTATCCATTTGTAATCAGTTTGTGAACAATACATTCATATATATATATATTATATATATGTGTGTGTGTATGTGTGCGTGTCATCCTCATTGTCGTCATTTAACATCTGCATTCCATGCTGACATGGGTTGGACGGTTTGACTGAGGACTGGCAAGCCAGGAGGTTGTACCAAGCTCCAATCTGATCTGGCAAGGTGGTTGTTGATGGTGTCATGTAAATAGTACCTGTGAATCATTGGCAGCACCATGTAAAGGGCACCTATGAATCACAGTCGTGGTCAGTGCTTGTGCCATGTAAATGGCACCTATTCATTGTAGTCATGGCCAGTCCAGTACCATATAAACAGTACCCATGCCTGTGGTACGTAAAAGCACCCATTACACTCCTGGAGTGTTTGGTGTTAGGAAGCGCATCCAGCTGTAGAAACCATGCCAAATCAGACTAACCTGATGCAACTCTCCTGTCAAATTGTCTAACCCATGTCACTGCCGCCAATGTATTAATTAATGTGTTTGATATTTTGCAGATATCTGAAAATTTCTACTTTGATATGAACACAGAGTCCACTAACCGAATGATAAACATGCATGTACCCCACAAAGACCGATCAACACGAAGCCAGAGTGCTATATTCAGTCTTACATACCCTTCCCCTGATGTTTTCCTTGTGGTTCGGGTATGTCACATTTTGAGTTTATGTGTTTTATTGTTTTTTTTTCAATTTTATCAGAGATTATTTCTAGGGTAAAGTGTGTAATAGTCTTTCCCCCTTTATATACACATATATAAAGACAGTTGAAATGTTACTAAGCATTTTACTCAATGTGTTAATGATTCTTATTTCTTTACTGTCCACAAGGGGCTACACACACAGAGGGGACAAACAAGGACAGACAAACGGATTAAGTCGATTATATCGACCCCATTGCGTAACTGGTACTTATTTAATCAATCCCGAAAGGATGAAAGGCAAAGTCAACCTCGGCGGAATTTGAACTCAGAATGTAAACAGCAGACGAAATACCGCTAAGCATTTCGTCCGGTGTGTCAACGTTTCTGCCAGCTCGCCACCTTCAAGTTTTTATTAATCATTCTGAAGAGAAGTTTTAATAAAATTAGATGTTTTTAAATTTAAAAAACATTTCAGTAGCATATTTACTTAATGGAGTATGCATATGAAATAACCAGAGACATCTGAGAAATCAATATGAAAATTCTGTGCACCATATTAACAAATTGAGGATTTGTGAAAATAGTGCAGAAATATTGAGCATATTTCATTGTATACAAATTTATTTCATTATGTTAAAGATATTGTTAGTGTCTTTTTGTTCCATAGTTGAGGTTGTATAAAGTATAACTCTCAGGCTTGTTTTATTAATATTATACATTAGGCTAACATATGGCAAGATTGATGGAGCACTGGACAAAATCTTTTCCAGTACTTCATTACATTTTGTCTTTTGTGTTCTGTGTTCCTATTTCACTATGAACTTGTGCCTGAGTTATAAATCACTTTTAATATTATGAAGAGACGACTATAGAATAATACTCTCTTCTTTTGTTGTTTCATATTTTTAATACTTCAGAATTACAACATAAGTCCTAGCAGCCTCACCTTAAGAATTCTTCAGTTAACAAGGGAACCTTGCTATGATCATTTGACCTGCTATAAGTAGCTACCAAATCTTCAAATCACATTCTACTTTACTAAACAAGAACAGACAAATTAGATAATGTAGTCTTACATCAACAGGTTGGTCATGGCTGGAATAGATTTGTTCATAGTTTTATATCAGTAGATGTGATAGTTGGCAGTTGGTGATGTTGGTGTTTAACAGAGTTAAAACATCAACTTCTTCAGTTGCCGACTATCACTTCATTTAATTTTTAAAATAAAATTGTATTCTTTTTACATATTTCTCTCTTTCTTCTTCAGCTTGAAAAAGTATTACAGCAAGGCGAAATCAATGAATGTGTTGAACCCTACATGAAAGAAGATAAAGTAAGAATTCTATGATCTGAAGATAACTGTTGATTATAGATATTTCACCTGTAAAATATATTTATCTTTTGTTTTGTTTCAATCATTGGACTGCAACCATACTAAGACACTGCAGTGAGATGTTTTAGGTTGTTTTTTTTTTTCAACTGGTATTTATTCTATGGTCTCTTATGTCAAACTGCTAAGTTACAGGGACATAAACAAACCAACACAAGTTGTTAAGTGGGGGGGGGGCAAACACAAACGTAAGTGCACACACATACATAGATACATGCATTCATAGTTTATATATGTATGTCTATATATATTCATACAGTGGGCTTCTTTCAGTTTCCACCTACCAAATCCACTCACAAGGCATTGGTTGACCTTGGGCTATAATAGAAACCAGTCACCCAAGGTGCCATGCAGTAGAACTGAACCCAGAACCATGTGGTTGAGAAGCAAACTTCTTACCATGCATCTATTTTTAAATATTTTTTTGATAAATTAGTCTGAGGGAGGAGAAGCAATACTTATGACCTTTGCAGGCCTTCCTAGACTTCTGAAAAGATAAGAATAAAAAGGCAACCCTAGTAGGATTTGAACTCTTATCAGAGAGAGAGACAGATAGATTATCATAAAGCTGACCATTTCTTTTTAAAATACAAATACATTAGGGGATTTATTTAAATAAAAAAGGGAAATTACTATTAATTACTGAAATTCATAGTAATTTCCGACGACTAATGAATATAATTACAAAAACACCTAACAGACACTCTGTAAATATTCTCTTGATCATGTTGGTTCATAAATTTTGTAGGAATTGAGCCTTTTCTATCCCTATGGGAATTGTGAATGCTAGAAATTACTGATAGATTTCTTTTGATTGAGTTTGTCTGATTGCATTGTATGTGTCTGGTAAATATTTCAGATTAGAGAAGAGAAACATAAAAGCAATGCTGTACAATTCTGCGAAAGACTTGGTAAATACAGAATGCCTTTCGCCTGGACCGCCATCTATCTCATGAACGTCATTAGTGGTGCTGGCAGTCTAGAGCGAGATTCATCAATGTCATCAGAAAAATCTGAGCCAGAGATGTCCCGAACTGCCAGCCTAGGTAAGAAAGACCATCTCTCTATTTTCTCTTTAACATAGATATCTCTCTTCATTTTGTTGTTTCTGTGTTATATACTTTTACAGTATGTTACTGATTTCATTTCTCAACATTTGAAATTGTTCCCGCTGTTTTGTTTTTCTTACTCTACTTTGTTGTTTGGTTATATCTTTTCTCTGGATGTCTCACAGTCAGTAGTTTTCCTCTTAATTTATGTTTAGCTCTCTGTTTTTGCCTAGAATTGGTATGAAGTTTGTGTTGGTAGTGTATTTATTTGCTTGTATTTTTAGTTATATATGTAATATGTATGTCTGTACCTGTTGGTATGTGTGTGTGTGTGCGTGTGTATGTATAAGACCCCCTTTGGTCATGAATAACCATGGGATTGCACCTAGCAAGTTCTCTGACGAGGCACAAGTCTGGGCAAGGCTGTTTATGGAAGACCAGTAGTCGCCCATGCATACCAGCCTCCCCTCTCCACGCCACGAATGTAGTCTAAGGGAAAGGCAAAGGCCAATACAGCTTGACACTGGTGATGTTGCAACTCATTTCTACAGCTGACCAAACTGGAGCAACATAAAGTAAAGTGTCTTGCTCAAGAACACAATACACAGCCCGATCAGGGAATTGAACTCACTACCTCATGATTGTGAGCCCAACACTCTAACCACTGAGCCATATATATATGGTGTTAAGTTGCTTCTGAGTGTATGATATATAGTTGACTGTTTATTCTGGTTGACAAGTTACATTTGTCTACAGAAAAAGTCTCATTAATCACACAGAAACACAATACTTTTTCAGTTCAATTATTTAATGATTATCATATAACTATGATGAATATATCTATCAGCATTATGATTACGAATGTGAAAGGGCTAATCTGGTGTTTTACATGGATTCTTCTAAGTTGTTATTATTGCTGCAGAGATGAGATTTTAATAACCTAAAATGAAACTCAACAGCTTTGGATGATTGCTTTTGAACTTGTTTAGAACTTTATTATTTTCAGCTAAAATGTTATTTTGGTACTATTACAGTTATTGGTGATGCTGTATCGTCCCAGCACATCTCTGATCAAGCAACTAGTTGACCAAACAATTAGGTCTGATCCAAAAATCTCTTGTTCCAGATATATCATGTTTCTGCCATTACAAGAACTGTATTTACACTCTGACATGCAAGAGTTAGTTGTATAGAATGCAATGTGATAATCTCATGTTGTACCCTCATCACTTTATTTGTGCACAACTGTATATTTTGGCAGTGACCATTGTAGAGACCAGGCAAGGTGGACTTGGTCAGAATACAATGGTTACTACATTGTTGTTGTTTATTATCCCCAAGTCATCCCTAATTGAGCAGAAATATGGTCAAAGCTGTAACCATCCCATCTTTTTCAGATGGGAAATGCCCATGACATTTGCACCAGTCTCATCAAGTGATGAGATTGATGCATTTAATATTCCAGAAGCATTAACAGTGAGGGAATTCCAGAATGTTTCTGTTCAGGAGAAGGACTAGGAGGAGTGCAATGTCTAGAGGTGAGACATAGTGAGAGTAACAATAGAATGAAAGAAGATATCCAGTTAACTATTGAAAATTATATAGCTTCGTTCCTTTCAGAAATTAATCTGGTCTACCAACAATGTGAGAAATTGTCATTGTTCTTGTTAGCAGAGATAGAGCAATTGGCAAAATCCTTTGTCATATCTAGTTATGTTCCTTTACATTTTGAGTTGAAATCCTGCTTAGATTAACTTTGCCTTTTATCATTGCAGGCTTGATAAAATAAGTTCTAACCAAGTTGATTTAAGTGTCTGTTCACCTCTTCTATAATTTGTGTCCCTTCTGCTTATGTTACAAATTATTAAATATTATTTTCATTATTTTTGTTTTTTGTTTTATGTTAGAAATAATTATAAATGTTGTGAAGTATTATTATTGTTATTATTTGAAATGTGTCTAATACTTTCTTCTGTAGCTGGAGTAAGTCAAATACTCTTCGACTATTGTAAGTATCAGTCCCCCGTCCCCCAGGAGCAGTTCTCCTGCAAAAGTGCACACTTGCAAAGCTACCAGATATATTGTGTTACACAAGCACCACCTGGACTTTCAGTTGCTAGCATGAGAAGTTGACAGAGTTGCTTTGCCATTCTTTTCTTTTCACCAACACTCTGACCACTACCACTACCACCACAACCACATCCACTGTCTCCAACACTTCATCAACTACACCACTACAAGTACAACCATCGTTACTATCATTATAAGAACTTGGATAACAGATGAGTGGAATTGACAGAATGGTGGACTAATGCTTTGCGAGTATTTAGTTACATGTTTTTATATTTTTTAGTTCACGTTCTTTAAGGTTGACTTGGCCTTTCATCTTTCCTGGATTATTAAAATAAAGTACCAATCAAATATTGAGTGCAATATAATCTTATAAGTAACTGTTCCTCTGCAAAATTTTTGACTTTGTGCCTGTGAAAGAAAGCATTATAATGAGAACCAAAATTTTCCTTTACTTTGAGTTTAACTGAAAAATGTGTCTGTATTGTGGGTTAACTAACTGGTTGTCACTTGGCTAATATATTTTAAAAGTGTGTAGTAAAAACAGTTTAGCACCCTTCACTATTTTCATTTTTATGAAACCATTCAAGTTTGGGTGTAAATTAAAAGGGTGTAGAATATTAAAATCCTTCTACCTGTGACTGTAATTAAAGCTGCATTTAAGCATGATAAAGTGTTATAAGTACCAGTCTTAGACTGAAAAGAGAAACAGATCAACTGTGTAGACATGAACTATAATATCATCACTTACCATGATGACTGCATTATCAGTTATACAACAGTGTGTTTGTAATCAACAACTTTGGTTGTCTGGCATGCAGCAGATCACATGGTTCAATTCCTGGCAATGTGCCTGTTACTTTCTGCAGCTTCAGATTAATGCTTATAACATAAAAATATTATTTACATTGAAATCTTAGCAGTTGATTCATTATCAGCATATAAATATGTTTTGTTTTCTAATACTGTCCTACAGACACAGGAGGTGTTTAGAGCTTGGTTTGGTAAAGGATATCAGTGAATAAATTGCACTTGGTTTGAAAGATCTTCACCCAAACCAAATATTAAGTTAAAGACCATTGAACTAGAAATCTTGTTACTGAAGCAGAAGTGTTGATAAATATTGAATTGCAAGAAATATCTAATAATACCTAACATTTACATAACATTATCACAGTCGTTATGTCTCATTACATGTGCAACCAACATATGGTGTTGTAAATTTTGTTTTCCTAATCTCCATAATATGAAGAAAAAAAAAATGAGATAATTTGTGCTTGTATGTGTGTGTGTATAATGTATTTTCTCCTTCATTCTTATACACTCTGTTTTTCATATATATATATATGAGTGTGTGTATGTATAATCTTGTATTTTCTCCTTCATTCTTATACACTCTGTTTTTCATATATATATACATGTGTGTGTATCCTTTACGTTCATTTACGGGAAATGTTTTTGAGTATGCACATAAAACCTCTTATTATATCAGCTACAACCTAGTAAACCCAACTTGCAACAAGTTTATGGGATTGTACCAAATTGTGCTGGTATAAATTCCATCCTTAGATTATTATCATTATTATTATTATTACTACATGCATATACATCATCATCAAATATATATGTGTGTGTGTGTGTGTCTATATATATATATATATCATCAGAGAAACTCTGTATGTGTGTATGCATATATATATGTGTGTGTGTGTGTGCGTGTATATATATATATATATATATATATATATATATATATATATATATATATATATCATTGTTTAGCATCCGATTTCCATGTTGGCATGGGTTGGACGGTTTGACAAGGAACTGTCCAGACTCCAATTGTCTGTTGTAGCAAGGTTTCTATGGTTGGATGCCCTTCCTAATGCCAGCCATGTAATAGAGTGTGCTGGGTGCCTTTTATGTGCCACTGGTACGGGTGCATTTATACAGCACTACCACGGGTGCATTTACGCAGCACTGGCATGGGTATGGGTACATTTATGCAGCACCTGTACAGGTACTTTTTATGTAGCACTGGCACCTGAAAGAACAAGCATGTATGTATTGAAAACAGCAATGGGGGGGGGGTCATTGACTTTGCCAACAAAAAAAACCCTTTCTTGCTTTTTATTGACCACATCTTCCTATTTTACCTGCCCACTCCATATCTTCTATTTCTCACTGCAACATACTTGATAAAAAAAGGACGTAATGATGATAGCTAGTGTGTTAACTTTCCTTAAAGTTTAACCCTGACCAACGATGTAAGCTTTTTTTTTTGACTGTTTAACTCAGCCGTTGTGCCTTATGGATTATTATTCTTCAGTATTAAGTCAGCTATATCTTTTGCAAAGATTGTCCAATCAAAGCTGAAGGTGGTTTGTCTAAAAATCTAAACACTATGAATCTGTATGTAAAAGGAAGTGTAGCTGTGTTGTTAGGAGATTCACTTATCGTCCACATGGCTTTGAGGCTAATCCCATTGTATGACATTTTGGGTAATTGTTATCTATTATGGCCTTGTGAAAGAAATTTTGTAGATGGACAATATGTGAGACCCCAAAATGTGTCTGTGTGTGCGTGTGCACATGTTGCGTCTGCATGCATGTGATTGCAGAGTGTGTGTGTGCATGCACATGTTGCGTCTGCATGCACGTGATTCCAGAGCGTGTGTGTGTGCATGCACATGTTGCGTCTGTGTACATTTGATTCCAGAGCATATGTGTGTGTGTGTATGCACACATGTTGTGTCTGCGTGCATGTGTACACACATAAAATTGCTTTGTAAGTCTAAAGTCTTCCTCTTAATAAAGATAGCTCTACTGCTTTTGTATTGAGTACTTTAATAGTGACTATGATATACATTGTTGAATGTGTGTGTAATGTTGGGGTTAGATCAATGTAGTATTTTGTCTGTTGACTTTGCCATTATCTTAATGTGGTTAAAACAAAGGAGTTATCATTCTCATCATCATCAGTGTTGTTATCAGCAGTAGTATATACAATGTTACACTACTAGATTTTAGTGAACTCACTCTCTAAGTGCCTAAGTCATTTATTAGTGTGCTGCTTGCTTTGTGTTGTAATCATATAATTAGCTGTTGAGAGACACCCATCATCTGCCTCTTCACTATGATCATTAGTGTTTCTTTACTTTCTATAATGTCTCACAATGTCAAGTTATCACACATACACACTTCTTTTATAAAAATATATGTATGATCGGTTTCCTTTCATTTATCCTTCTATCCACCCAGTAATATCCTCTTTTTGATAATCTAGTTTCATGGCCATTACTTGTTAGTACACACTGTATCTGTTAATACACGCATACACCTGTGTGTGTGTGTGTAGAAGTCAGTTGCATGTGCATATGTATAAATAAACACATGCATGCAGTGGATCTCTGTACAATTTTCCATTAAGTGAATTTTATTCACAAAGCTTGTCAAACTATTTCCTCAAGGTGCCATACAGTAGAATGGAATCTGGAGTCATGTGATTGGAAAGGGAACTTTTTAACTACATTGGCATAAGTGCATCCGTGCTCAAGATATTCTGGCTGTGGCCATCCTGATTTGCACTCATACATAATACCTTTGAGACTACACTATCCAATATGCGCTCCCATTTTTAAGATATGATATGATTTGAAGAATTTTTGGTTGCTATTTTTGCATTTGTAGTGAGCTGTCAAAATCCTGAAAGTTGTCTCAGTAAATTGTTGAGCTAGAATTTATCTAGCCTGGCTCCCTTGTCACTTAAGATTTCAAAATTTCTGGGGTTGTCTTCTCTTGTTTTATTATGTCCATGATTGATAAAACTGAAGAAGGCCAGACAGTACCATATACTTTGTAAATCTATCCCCATGTTGGCCAAATTGATGTGGTTACTGTTAGCTTGTGCATCTTGAGGTTAATGTTTGCAAGAAAAAATGTAGGTGGTGGAATGATTATGGAAGATTGCAGTCAAGGGGAAGGACTGGAAGAAAAGTGTTTGGTGTGAGGAGGGGTGATACTCAGTAAGAGTGATGAGAGAATTAGAGACAGGTGGGCACGAGTGGAGAGGGACTATAAAAGAAAATTATCACTTCAGTTAAACATATTGTTAGTGTGCACTAATTTTTCTCTTTGAATATTGTAGTTTTTGCTATCTTTGTTATCTTTATTTATCTCTTTTCATTGTTTCTTTTTTCTTTCTTTTTTTGGCACTTCCAACATAAAACCAAAATCAATTTCCTACACTGCTGACCATCACACTCTTTGTTGGAAATGTTTTCTACAAACTTCTATTGTTTTATCTTAACTCTCTTCTGTTTTGTTTATACAGTTGAGAGATAGTTGTAGCCCAGCTTATATACACTCACGTGTGAAACACACTACTGAATCAAGATTTGATAAAAAAAAAACTAAAAAAAACACAACTTATTATATTTATATATTGTAAATATAAATTACCTGTTTGAATTGTTGCTTTTAATCTTTCATAATCCACATTTGGTTGTTCAACAAACAAATGTGTTTGTAACTGATAATACCACAGCATAAGGTTAAGTCATTAAGACAGCTAAACGATCACGGTTTATTGTCACCATTCGTATGCTGATGTTATTGTTGATTAGTCCTTAACTTTAATTAATCAAAAGCATTTTAACTGTAACCATACTTTTTCCCCTCCCCCCTTTCTTTTCTCAGAATTAGTACCTACAAACACATTACCTAATGTGCCTTGTTTTTAAAGACAATATCTTGTGATTTGAGGGGTATTTGGCTGATATTTCTTGCAGATTGAGTAACAATGTAAAGGCCTTCTCATTACCTCAGTCAATACTGTATTGCGGTTGTGATGAGGCTTATTAAATTTCAAATGACCCTGTCTACCTTGCTGAAAATACCATATTTTCTGGTATACAAATCATCATAGTATATAGTGTGAACATGTAGGATAAACATTCAAACATCATTACTATCTTTCCACATCCAAATGTATTTCACAAGGAATTTTTAGAGTAAAGATTATTTGCCAACATAACATGGTAGTCCTTCTATTTTAAGGAATTTTTAGTTCTCAGAGGTCGTCTTGGCATATAAAGTCAACTTGCCATTTTTGGCTGTAAATTTTGGTCTCAATAATTTGACTTGTATACAAGAAAATACAGTCAGTTCTGCAATGTCAGTGCAACCAACTACTGTAATTAGCAGAAAAAAATTAATGACTATTTTATTTGATATTAGTCCCGGCTTCAGTTCTGGTTGTGGCTGTATTCTAGAGGTGGGTGGGTTTTAGCAGGGTAATTTACTCGAGATATGCTGTGTAAATACAAAGTCTTCAATAGTTATCCCACAACCCGATGCTTTACGAGACTTAATGCCACCCTGTGATTTGACATTGACCAATCAGTGAAGGAGTTTCTACATTGTTACCCATTCTGTTAGAAATAGCAGCCAAGTCTCCCTCAGATCACACTTTATAATCTAAAAAAAAGTACAGAGATATATTAGCTAATAGTGACCCAGATAACCTTAAAACAATGGGATGGTTATGCTCTTGGGCTAAATAGTGACAACAATAACCTGACATTGATACCATTAAAACAGTAATGTATAAACTATAATTAAAGCTTCATGTCAATGTTGCATAAACACTATAGTTGCTGTTTAGTATTGTTTTTAAGATGCAATAAGCAATCATTATTACCATTCATTATGACTATGCTGAGTGAGGGAAGAAGAGAGAGGGAGGTTTACTTCCTTTTGCTTTTGTTAAATATCCAGACTAGTGGTAGGAAGTAGATATCTATATTCCCTCTTGATTGTTTTTATTCTAGTTCCAGCTAATACCTCAAATTGCTGGCTGAAAAGTTGAGTGCATGATAACACATTAGTCTACATGGAACACGCCAATTTAATAAGAAGAAAGCACTGTTTCTATTTTAGTTATTATTCTAATTTAGCATCTGAGTTAATCCATTTTCCAAATTATTGCGATGTGTAGTACTATTATATTATCTGTGGCATGCATTAAAAAAAATGCCTCTTACAATACCTAATGAGAAATAGCTAGACTAGCTCAACCTTAGCCATTGATAGAATATAGCTTCGATGTCTGAATACAAACTACTAATCTCTTGGCTGGTTGTCTGGTATTTTAGTAACACTGCCATTTACATCAACCCCCTAAATAATTACTAAACCATGTTGAAAATACATAAGCGTAACAAAATGGCTTTAAAGGATTATGTAAACCAGAAACTGTTATTAGTATTAACTCTATGTCTTCTCACTTTCTCATTTTCTGCAGACAGAAGAAGTGCAGCACATGCTCCACCATATGAAAATTTCCGCAGACGTCCACGTGATGACTCCCAGGTACGCAGGGGCTCTCTTGACAGAGGGCGCACTGGCTATGAAAAGAGGCGCAGCTGGTCACCAGATGATTATGGTTCCAGCCTAGATACATTCTCCCCTGTTACTCTAACAGTGACAAGCTTCTTTAGACAAGTAAGGCCACATTCTTATTGTTGTGTTTGTATTATCTTTTGTTATTTAGTCAGGTCTATTCTGTGATCAGAAGTGTTTCACCTATGACCTCTGTGGGGGTTTTTTTCAGACATTAGTGTATCTAGGACTGCATTATCAACTGTGTATTTCCATTTTTAATCTATTTACTATAGGAATTAGATATATCCACTCAAAATTTTGTTACCCCTAACTGGAATTTGTAGAGGCAGATTTTCTAAGCCTGGCTGTTTGGTTGAGAAATTTGCTTTGCGCCTTCTTGGTTTCAATTTGATGCCACTGTGTGGTGCCTTGACCAAGTGCCTTCACTGTTGCCTCAGGCTGGCTGATGCCTTGTGAGTAAAATTCAGTAGAGAGAAACAGTCTGGAAGCCTGTCATGTACATACAAACATACATATATATGTGTGTGTGTATATATATATATATATATATATATATATATATACAAACATATACACTTACGTATGTGTTTGTGTGTATGTGCATATGTGTATATGACTCCTAGCGTCTTCACATTGACGCTATCTGGACTGTGGTGCTGTTTGTTGATGTGTTAATATGTTCTGCAGCTCAATGGTTTGCTTCCTTCTTCCTAGACCAAAAATACAGCAGGCCAATAGGTTAGCCCAGTCATTTAGTTAAGGTTAATTATTATTTCTGAGTGACAAAACGTGGAATTGAATCCAATTGCTACAACTGTAATTACTTAGAATATGAATCCAAAGACAGAAAAAACAAAAAAAAAAATGTCATTGTTGATGCCGCAATCATAATAACAATCTACTATTTTACCATTCTAGGAAGGAGATAAATTGAGTGATGACGATTTGTATAAATTTTTGGTGGACATGAAACGGCCTTCCTCAGTGTTGAAAAGACTCAAGAGCATCTCAGGTAGGTTTTGTCCAGTCGTCTTTTCTCCACTGATTTCTGGTTTTACACTTCAATTGATATTTGACATTATTATCTCATTATTATCTCACTGTGTTTAGTTTCAGTTAGATGTGTCTCGGTAATATTTCTATTAGAAAGTGACTTATGAATATCTCTGCTCTCATTGTACCTCCCTTTAGGTCATACACACACACACACATATATTATTCATGTTTGATCATTATACTAGATCTTGTTAAAGTGTCTTGCAGGAATATTTCTGTTTTTCTAAATTAAGTAAATGCTACAAACAGTTTTTATTGTTTTGATTAGGGTACTGGTGCCATGTAAAAACCACCTGTACCGGTGCCACATAAACATGCCCATGCTATTTTGTAAAGCGGTTGGCATTATGAAGGGCGTCCAGCTAATAGAAACCATGCCAAAACAGACATGGAGCTTGGGTAGCTCTTCAGCTGGCCAGCTCCTGTCAAACCAGCCAACCCATACCAGCATAGAAAATAGACGTTAAATGATGATGATTAGATAACTTTACCTGTTTATGTATATATATTTATAAATATAAATGTATTGATTGCTGTTCCTTTCATTTGCAAATATAAATATAACAGATATTTATATATATATATATATATATATATATATATATATATATATATATATATATATATATTAAAATGTCTTACGGTTAAGCTGGATCCCATGTATTTCCCTGAAGAGAAGTTTACATTCTTATCAACATCACCTATTCCTATGGAAGGTATAATTTGTAATCTTCGAAACATATGTTGGAAATAAAAGTATTCAGTTAACATATGCGTTTTACTCCATTTACTATATTTATATATCACAGCGTTCATACACACATAATTTTTCTCGTCTGGCCGTAAAGCCTTTTCTGTTTGTTTTCCTGTCTTGTTTTTTGTCCGCCACTACATTCCTCCATGGCAAGATTTAATTTGCGGTCCATGGGAAGAGCTGTTTTAACGATGCGTCCTTCCCAGCTCTTCGAAACGCCGGTGTTAAAACGGGGGTAGCTGATGAAGTAGAATGTTCTCTGTGTGGCTTGTGTGTTTTCTCGTCTCTGTTTTGTTTGCAATGTCCTGTACCCAGATATGCACCTATACATACAGGTGGATGTCGGTATGCACATACCTGTACGTATATATGCATATACTCATTTACTATTTGTTTTTATATATATATATATATATATAATATACGCACACGCACACATTCTCATACATAGATCAAAGAAAGATAGCTCTCATTGTATATACATTTATCTTACTCTCCCTTGCTTTCTCTATATGTATATATATCTCTTTCAACCTAATTCTTCATATTTCAGGTACACTTAAATTTGACGCTTTACCATGTCCCGAAGAAGTTCCCTATTCCCGAACCCCTGAACTGTATAAAATTTACCCTTTCCCCGAAGACAAATTAAAAGAGATTTGGGAAACAAAAGAGGTCCAAGAGTTTCCTTCTAAGGAGGTTTATGTGCCATACACATCTTACAGGTAAGTCACACACATCATGCTTAATGAGAACATCTCTTTCAGTTAATCTCATAAGATATTTATGAAATATATATTAGCAACAGAAGCAGTATTAACACTCAGAGGTAATATTTATCTTAACATAAATGTGTGTGTTGTGTTAGAACAAATTATACTGTGGTAGATACCATGAGGGAACCTCTCATATCAGCTTTTGCTGCAAAATGTTCTCTTGTTTACATTGCCTGCAAGAAGATGAATCCGTGACACCTCCAGTGCTGAGACTACGTAATTTCAATCTTCCTTAGCTTTGTCAATGATGGACGCTCGACTGCTAGAGGTAGCGGTCTCGGTGCTGAAGGTGGTGGAGATTTATCTCCCCACCTTGCGATAAAAACAAGAGTGCATTTTGCACCAAAAATGCCAATATGTGAGTTCATCTCATAGTAACTTCTGCAGTATAGTTTGTTCTAACAGAACATCTATGTTTAAATGCTAAATATTACCTCTATTTATGAAATGTGCATACTTTGTGAGGACATATTGTCAGTTCTTCTCTACTTTCTCTGTACAAATATTGTTCTTTTCTTGTTGTATTGATGCTAGAAGGTTGAATGGTTAAATTATACATCTTAAAACTAGGTACAATAGTTGTTTTCACATCAGTCTTCATTTACTACTTGAGCTCTGTTCATTATTTTTTATCTTTGGTAAATGAATATAACAATAATAATAATGATGAAATTATTGTGTATAGTGTTCGGGTGCACTACAGCTCATCAAAGGTGCATGTACAGTACATAGAATTATGTTCAAAAGTCAAGAAAGTGAACAGTGTAAGAGTCATGATATACATGTGTGTATGCGTATAGAGTGGGGGATATCAGGTGTAGTGTTGGCGAATTTCATGGAGCATGGAGATTTTAAAGGATGCAATGTCTCGGCAACTAACAACTAATGCAGGTAGTTTGTTCCATGCTTCAGTAACACTGCATGTGAAAAAATGTTTCCGAAAGTAATGGGAGTTGTGCTGTTTTCTGACTTTGTAGGCCTACCCATGTGTGTTAGACACATGGACCTCGAAAAGGTGTTCAAGGTAGTTGTTGGTGTGATGACTATAAAAGTTTATATCTTTGATCAAGCAAGACACATGATCAAAGGTTTGTTTCAGTATAATGTTCAGTCAACTAGAACCAAATTTTTGACTGGCACAGATTTTGATAATGAAAAATAAGGTTAATAATATTAGTGGAACTCTTTGAAGACAAGGGCGATTTTTTTTTTTTTAAACTTTTAATTTCATGCTTATTTTCTTTCTGTGTATGTATAGCTAAGCATAGACATGTGTCTATATTATCTCCATTTATTAAAACTTCGCTATTCTGTCTATGTAATTCAAATACAGAGACTATATTTTAAATTTTTATTTATTTATTCATTTATGTTTTTGCAGGAATTTACTTTACGTGTATCCAAAGCACTTCAATGGTGTCAACCGCCAAGGTTCAGCCAGAAATATTGCTATCAAAGTACAATATATGATTGGGGAAGAAGAAAGCCATGCTTTGAATGTAAGTAAAATGTTTAAACTTGGTTCAAAGCCAGTTATTGCCATATTTACTCTGTGTGTGTGTGTGTGTGTGTGTGTCTCTCTCTCTCTCTCTCTCTCTCTCTCTCTCTCTCTCTCTCTCTCTTTCTCTCTCTCTATCTCTCTCTCTCTCTCTCTCTCTCTCTCTCTGTGTGCACGCACTCTGATTGATTTAATAAAGGTTTTGGTTAAACATCTTAGAAACATTACCAGATACAACAGACATTTAAAGATGGCCAGAGGACTTTACAGCCAAAATGTAGTAGTAACAACAAAGATGAAGACTTTAGTATGAATATATGTATGGTGTGTGTGTATCTTTGTGTGTCTGTAGATATATATATATATATATATATATACACACACACACACATACACTGTTTCTCATTTTATGCAAACATAAGAAGGCTACCTGTCTAGAAAAGAGTAAATTAAAACTTATATGTTTAGTCCTGTCACAGACAATCTCTGTAATGACAATTAGATGCATCATTATCATTTAATGTTTGTTGTCCATGCTGGCATGGGTTGGATGGTGTGACCAGAGCCAGCAAGCCAGGGGCTGCGTTAGACTCCAGTCTGATTTGGCATTGTTTCTATGTCTGGATGCCCTTCTTAATGCCAACCATTTTCAAGAGTGTGCTTGGTGCTTTTACGTGACACCGCAGAGGCACTTTCACATGGCACTGCACGTATGCTTTACGTGACGCCACACTCTGTCCAAATTGTAAAGAGGTTGTGGAAGGAAGGGTATCGAGCTGTAGAAATTACAACAAAACCCATGACATACACAGCAAAAACAAAGACAGATGATGGAAGGCTGTGACAACAAAAGAAACAGATATGAAATTTGACATATTTATTTAGCTAATTGCCCTTTTATAAATTTGAGGTGTTGTAATCACATATATGAAATTAACTCTGACTGTGTAACTATTATTGTCTTCAATGTATTTCAAGTCAAAATTTATATTAAGTACATTCTTGTTTCTTAGTTTTTTTAAAGGTGTGATTAATTATTTATCCTGTTTCTTTATCTTCCCAGGTAATATTTGGTAAATCAAGTTGTCCTGAATTATCCAAGGAAGCTTATACATCTGTGACATACCATAACAAGTTAGTCCACTAATTTAGCATTTATATTTTTAAATATTCATTATTTAACTTCATATTTGATAAGTTACTTTATTTTAAATATTTTCTTGAAAACAAACATTTGACAAACTGTTAAAATAATGATGATATGGATACTGATATTTATTGATCTGACTGACTTATTTATTCATTACTTGAGCAAAAGGCCACTAGTTTACAATCCAGATATAAAGCTGGTTATAGCTCTATCAACTCTGTAGTGATTTGAGCTCTGAATATAGAGAAATGAACCAATCTACTCTAAAGGTTATAACTCAACCATTTCTATTAACTCATCAAATTCATTATAATATATAAAGGACTTGATGTGGGTTGTCCCACTTGTCTATGACCTTCTTTCAAGGAGCATTGAGAATATATTCTCTTACACCTAAAAATGATGCAGCTGCCCCACGAACTAACAACACACACATTGTGTATGAGTGTTCGATTTTGTTTACATACCTTGAGCTGCTTCTAATTCATATTTGAATATATATATATAGTTTCTGTTAACACTAAAAAAGGTTTAATGTTAAACTGATATCCTCTTTATTAATTGTTTTAATCTACATCTTTGCAGATATTGAAATATTACCTTTCTATCACTTGCAATGCTACACATTGAGACTGATTATAATTTCATCTTTTACCATTTCAGATCTCCACAGTTTTACGAAGAAATCAAGGTCAAGCTGCCAGCAAAGGTGTCAAAATCTCATCATCTTCTCTTCTCATTTTACCATGTGAGTTGCCAGAACAAAAAGAATGAGCCTACCCCGGTGGAAATTCCTATTGGATACACTGTAAGGGACACATCTTACTGTTTTTTTTTTTGTTACTGACCTGAATAGCATTTTCTTTATGTCACTACTATCAGCCATCCTTGAACCCAGTATCCAGTCATCAATAAATGTTCTATACATACAAACATATATACATACATATTTATATATGTGTTGGAGGGGGTGCAGATATGGCTTTATGGTTAAAAAGCTTATTTCCTAATCATGTGATTTTGAGTTCAGTTCCATTGTAGAGCACCTTGACTGCTATAGACTGAAGTGTTGTAAGTGGATTTGGTTAATGGAAACTGAAAGAAGCTATTTATCTTTATATGTGTGCATGTGTATATGTAAGTGTGAACATGCATGTTTGTGTGTGTGTTTGCACTCTCCAAAAATCACTCAGCATCTGGCAGTGATGTTGCTATCATTTTTCTGTGAATGTGTTGTCTGCTGGCTTTCCACAGCTGAAGATGTGTGAAATACGATATCCCTTATTTGAAAAACTGGTATGTGTTAGCAATGAGAAAGGCATCCAACTGTAAACTGCTTCAGTAATATATTTATTTAACATTCGCTACTGTGGAAAAAATGGACGTAAAATAAGGAAACAAATTACATGTGTGTGTGTGTGTAGTGGTTGTACAAGAAACCACCTCCCACAACAAACAAAATCAATAATAATTATTATTATGATGATGATTTCTCTTTTATTGTAGTGGCTGCCCCTGCTTAATGATAATCAACTATCTATTGGAGATTTTCAGCTTCCAGTTTCAATGGAGAAACTTCCTCCTCGATATTCCATGCATTCAGATGTAAGTACCAAATTCTAGGATCATTTTATTGCTTTTCTGTGTACGTGTGTGTGTACGTAATTCTATTTGTGGCTATAATGTGTTCCTGATTAAATCAGTTTTTTTTTTTTAAGGGATGTGTATTCGGCTCACAATTGTACAGTTGTGAGTTTGATTACCAGTGGCATGTTATGTCCTTGAGCAAGACACTTAATTTCATGCTGTTCCAGTCCACTCAGCTGGCAAAAATAGGTTGTACCTGAAATTCAAAGGGCCAGCTTTGTCACACTCTGCATCACGCTGAATCTCCTTGTGAATTACATTAAGAGTGTGCGTGTTAATTTCACAAACAGGCTGTTCAGCTGATTGGATCGACTGGAAGCCACATCATCATAACCAATGGAATGCCAGTTTATATGCAAATATGTCAAATATGTTTTGTGTGTGTTTTACATATACCTTTGTCATACTTCTCAGTAATTTGTGGTAATCAGTATATCATCATCATCATCATCATCATCGTTTAACGTCCGCTTTCCATGCTAGCATGAGTTGGACGATTTGACTGAGGACTGGTGAAACCGGATGGCAACACCAGGCTCCAGTCTGATTTGGCAGAGTTTCTACAGCTGGATGCCCTTCCTAACGCCAACCACTCAGAGAGTGTAGTGGGTGCTTTTACGTGTCACCCGCACGAAAACGGCCACGCTCGAAATGGTGTCTTTTATGTGCCACCCGCACAAGCCAGTCCAGGGGCACTGGCAACGATCTCGCTCGAAAATCCTACAGGAGCCAGTCAGGCGGTACTGGCAACGGCCACGCTCAAAATGGTGCATCTCATGTGCCACCCGCACAAGAACCAGTCCAGGGGCACTGGCAACGATCTTACTTGGCTTGCCGGGTCTTCTCACGCACAGCCCATTTCCAAAGGTCTCGGTCCGTAGTCATCGCCTCGGTGAGGCCCAATGTGGTGAGGCCCAATATATTAATGTGGATAGTTGAATCAGTCAAACACAAGACAACCAGCTAAGAAATCAATAGTCTAAATCTTGTCACTGGTTAAGGTAGTAAATGTTCATTGCATGGAATCAGACATCTGCGATATCTTATGGCACAATCAAGAAATAAACGTGATCTTACTTTGTAACATGTGTGTATGTTTTGTATGAACTGAACAGTACAACAGTGGAAGAAATTTGCTATTTAAAAAAGAGTAACTTTTAGAACATTACACCCAATTATATCCTCATATAATGAATTTGTCTCAGATGTGATTTGATCCATTTTTTGAGGAGAAAGGCTCGTCATACATCTCATATATTCAGAACATTCCCTAAGAATATGTATTCTGTTGGCAAACTGCCTAATTAGGAATGCTGACTAAATGCTTTAGAGATTATATAGTGTATTCTATCAAATGTGTTACATGTAAGTTTTACATTGACAGTAATATTCACCTATTACTTGTATTGGTTACTGAGACAACCAAGGGATCCGTTCCATGGTCTCTCAACCTGCAAGAAACCCCATTTTTCTTTAGGAATGAAGTTGTCTCTCTTACACACTACATCTATACTGTTTTGTTGTCTGTATGCCAGTGCCGCCGGACTGGCTCCTGTGCAGGTGGCACGTAAAATGCACCATTTTGAGCATGGCCGTTGCCAGTACTGCCTCACTGGCCTTTGTGCCGGTGGCATGTAAAAGCACCTACTACACTCTCGGAGTGGTTGATGTTAGGAAGGGCATCCAGCTGTAGAAACTCTGCCAAATCAGATTGGAGCCTGGTGTAGCCATCGGGTTTCACCAGTCCTCAGTCAAATCGTCCAACCCATGCTAGCATGGAAAGCGGACGTTAAACGATGATGATGATGATGATGTTTATATCTATTTGTGCATTTTGTCCTTGTAAGAGGCTCATAACAATCAGACAAACGAATGGGTGTTACAACGAATAGGTGAAAGACAACAACTCCTGAACAGAGTAGAGGGTACTAGATGTAAAGGCAGGCAAAGAATGCAATGGATGGACAATATCTTGAGCAGGTTGGACAAGAGTGGTAAACCAGCTGGAGAACTCGTGCTTAATCAGGAAGACTTTCATTGTAGTGTCATCAGTGCACTGTAGGCATACAATACATGATGACGATATAGTTTATGTGTGTGTGTATGGATATAAATATATAATTGTGTGTGTATGTATGCATTTATATAATTTATATATATATTTATTTATTTCAGTCACAGAATATAAAGTGGATGGATAATCGTAAACCATTATTCACAGTCAATCTTTATTGTGCATCTTCAATACACACGCAGGTATGTACCTACTGTCAAGCACTATATATATATTTTAACCAATCATATGGCAGCACAGTCACTTATGCTAGACAACTGACCACATGACAATGATATGAAACTTTGTTACAGTTGTGTTGTATGAGTAAACCATGTACATTTTAATACTCTAATATTTGCCTCTGATATTTGAGAATAATTTTTGCTTCCTACCAGCTGTTACTGTTTAGACCAGAGATTCTCAACCATTTTTTTTATCTATTGACCCTTCAGAAATACTATGTTATTCTAGTGGACCCCCATGGCCATTCAGTGTTTAAAAGCTAGCTTCATAGAAACTTCTTTCAAAATTCCTATTTTGTTTTTCACACATTCACTTGTGTAGGTTGAACTATGTAAAATGTTAAAGAAAGAAACTGAGCTGGTTCTTGCAATATACACCAATACATACATCTAAAATAAAATTTTTTCAGGACCCTTTAAAATATTATTGTGGCTCCTCAATTTACTATTTTCTTATATGGGCCAAAATCTTATATGGGCCCTGGTTGAGAACCACTGGTTTAGACCCAAGTAAAACTGGATCCATCAGACCAGTGATTAAGTTTACTTTTCAAGCGTACAGCTTTAAGTTCACTATTACTGTGCAGTACTCTGGCAATAGACCCAATTGATTAATGCCTTGTAAAGGTATTTGATAAACACAGCTGAAAGAAGCCTGTCATACATTTAATGTATATATCGAGAGAGAGAGAGAGAGAGAGAGAGAGAGAGAGAGAGAAAGAGAAAGATATTATGTGTGTGTGTGTGTCTACTCTGAACCTCAGCTACGAGCAGTAATATCTGCTAGCCCTGCTTTTCAGATTTCTCTGGAAGAGAAAACTCCTTGTAAACCTGTTATAGTTGGCCACAGGAAGAGCTCCTGACTGAAAATTCTGCTCAGTTACCTGCTGACTAAACTCTGCTAGCATGGAAAACAGATGCTAAACAAAATGACCAAACGATATTTATTCTTTTGCTTAAATTATTGTACTCTTGATTGGATTTATATCTCTTGTTTAAGTTTTCAATTTCAAACTCATATCTAACTGAATTTCAGTACTCTTCACCTTTAATCTGTTGTTCTGGGAGACAGTTTTTATGTCAAAGTTAAACACAATAAAAGTCAGTGAAGTTTATTTCAGATTAGATTTTAAAATATGGGATTGGGATCAAGAATATCATACTTCAAAGTTTCCTTAGAAACTCTTCAGGTCTAAATTTATAATAAATATATCAATTTGTTCTCATTAACATGTATCTTTATCCAGAGCAATCATCACAACCAAATTGGGTGTGTAATAAAGAATGTTATATGATACTTAGTGTAATATATAACTTTTTCAGACATATTGTACTGAAGCTTCTACTAGGCTTAGTCTATTTTTCAAACTGAAGAACAAACAGACTGAAACAAGAAAGATTAGTAAATCAGTTTGTAACGCTATTTCACTTCACAAGCTAGCAACAGAGCCATTTACAGGCTCATCACTTGACCTGCTAGAAACAGTAGCTAAACTCAAACTACACCTTATTATCTTTGAAAATGAGGGAGACTTTAATAAAGTAGTCGTAGTACAATATGTCTATCCACCTGTCTAAACCATTTCTCTCACATTCATCTGTTGTTCTTTTCATAAAATTCTTTCAGGATGAAAATTTGAATCATTTCTTACATTTATGCCATATGGCTCAAGAACAGAAACTGATGCCTCGGACCAATGAAACCGGTTTTGAAAATGAGTTGCAGCGCTCTGTCATGGATCTTGCCAAAGCTAATGGTGAAAGTCTGGTGAAATTCTTGACTCTGATTTTAGACAAACTTATTTTATTGATGGTTCGACCACCTGTTATTTCAGACCAAACAAGTGAGTATTGGAACTTTGCAAGTTATTCTTGATTTAATGATCAAATCTTCATTTCAGTTAGAATTCTGCAACTGTTCCTGTTAGAAATTTTTCATATTCCTTCATAGTCAACTTTTTGATCTGAAATTACTTTTAAACCTTTTAAAGTTCGTTTGGTAAGTGACCTGATCTGAGAGTGTTTTAAAACTGCAACATTCCCTGTGGAAGAGTCATCATATTCGTTTAAAAATATACATTTCTGTTAAATGCATTTTCTTTTTACTCCATGATAGCTTTGTATACTCTTAAGTGTCAAAAGTTTTTTTATGCTGGTGATAAAAAATGCACATCCAGTACATGCTGTAAAGCAGTTGGGGTTAGAAAACTCATTCAGCCATAGAAATTATGCCAAAGCAGACACTGAAACACAATGCTGTCCTTGGACCCATCGGACCCTGTCAGACTATCCAATCCATGCCATTATGGAATGCTGACGTTAAATAATGATAGTTGAAGCAGCGGTAGTTGTGGTTACTGACACAGTTCAGTGCACTGGAGTTGTGTTCTTTGACCAAGTTACAAAAGTGCTACTAAACTTTTTGACATATAAAGTACAGAGTACTATCAAAAAATACAAAGGAAGAGTGAACTCTTTAATAAGTATATGTGAGATTTAAAATGTATAACATGACTCTTCTACAATGTAATTCTTCCTTTAATCTGTTTGAGTCTCAACATTTATACTATTATATTTGTTTTTACAAATACTGGCTAATTCATAGTTTACAGTAGTAGTTCCCCAGGGTGGGGTGGAAAGTTCCAAGTGGGTGTTGAAGAAAAGTGGGGCGATAATGGAGTAGTGATTAATGTAAACATTGGGACGATAACAAGTCTAGTGAGACATGAAACAAAATAGATTAGGGATATCTAAGAAATTTTTCAGTGACCAAAAGACATGTGTAAATAAAGTTAAGTTGCTGAAGGTGAAGGTCAGTTTGTAGACACATCAAAACCTTCACATGAAATAACCAGCTTGCTGAGATCTGCTCAGTGAGTTATAACTTATAATTCACTTCCTTTCTGTGTATTTTAAAAGATTCCACCAAGCTTCACTCACAATTACAAATATATACTCATGCACATCTACACATATACATACATACATCTATACTCATATTGAAATATATCTACATATATGCTTAACACATCTACATGCATGCACACATTCACATGTTAAACTCTATTGGTTTGTTGTTAACACTGCCTTTCTAAAGTAATTTCTGTTTTTATAAGAGAGATGTATTGATGTAATTATATTTCTTGTCTTTTCAGTAAGTGTTTGCCAGAACTGTTTTGAAACTATATCAGTCATTGTTGGGCGAATACACAATCTTCTAGAAGACCAAAACGACCATCATGGGGTCAACTCCGTGTTGGCTTCATACATTCATTACAGCTGTACATTACCACATCCTGATATTAATGCAGGTTAGAAGAATACTTTAGTATACATATTGTCTATGCTGTAGAATTTGTACACTAAGTATATTTATATATTATGTTATCTTACTATGTACTCAATTATATATACACATTTAAAACTGAAGTCCAGTATATAAACAAACATTGTTTATACATCATCACTTCATGTACATTACGATGCTTTTAATATTCTGAAATATTCTCTAGAATTCTATATTCATGAATAGACATGGTGCTAGGAGAAACGCTGCTGCATGGCTCAGTGGTTTGAACGTCAGGCTCTCACAATCATGGGGTTGTGAGTTTGATTCCCGAACCAGGCTGTGTGTTGTGTTCTTGAGCAAGACACTTTATTTCACATTGCTCCAGTTCACTCAGCTGTTGAAATGAGTTGCAACGTCACTGGTACCAAGCTGTATCGGCCCTTGCCTTTGCCGTTCCCTTGGATAACATCAGTGGCATGGAGAGGGAAAGGCTAGTATGCATGGGCAACTGCTGGTCTTCCGTAAACAACATGGTCCAGACTTGTGCCACAGAGGGGAACTTTCTAGATGCAATCCCATGGTCATTCATGACCAAGGACAGCATTGTGGTTACTGACACAGTTCAGTGCACTGGAGTTGTGTTCTTTGACCAAGTTACAAAAGTGCTACTAAACTTTTTGACATATAAAGTACAGAGTACTATCAAAAAATACAAAGGAAGAGTGAACTCTTTAATAAGTATATGTGAGATTTAAAATGTATAACATGACTCTTCTACAATGTAATTCTTCCTTTAATCTGTTTGAGTCTCAACATTTATACTATTATATTTGTTTTTACAAATACTGGCTAATTCATAGTTTACAGCAGTAGTTCCCCAGGGTGGGGTGGGGTGGAAAGTTCCAAGTTAATTCTATATATATTTAACCCTTTTGTTACCATATTTTTGTTGAAATATATTGCTTGTGTTTCATTTAATTTTAAAAATGTTGAATCATTAGTTAGTTAGATATTAACCAGCTGACTAATAAAGAAGGCGTGTGTTTGTAACTTTGTCATTATTAAGCTTTTGTTTAAACGTAAATCGACATGAAATTTTGAAGGACGGTTTTAACTTTGATCACATTAAAATAGAATTTGTTACTTAGAAGAAAGGGCAGTTTTGAACAGGTTTGTATCAGAAGAGTTAATTTCATATTTAGCTCTATATTGTCCAGTGCATTCTTTTCCTAATTTTTGAAGAAAGATTAAAACTTATGAAATAGGGAAATAAGACAGGGAAATGGGGGGGGAAAAAAGAAATGTCAAAATACTTTGATTTGCTATGTGTGAGTGGTATTTCTTTCATTTCTTTAAAATTCTAATTGATGCAGCAGCACTGTTATGACTGAAAAGAATCAGCATAATCTTGATTGGCTGCCAGAAATGATAAAGAAGTGAATGAAAATAGGGAAAAAAGAGAGGAGGTGAATCCTTGTAAATGAAAGATGGAGATATAAAATGCAAAAAGGGGAATTTGGATTTTGAGCAAGGACAATGTTCAAAATGGGTATTGAATGTAACACTTTTATTCAAGTATATTAAATTAGTATTTTGAATATTTTACTAGTATCTAAAAGGTTTAGAGTTTTTCTTACGTATATAAAGAAAAAAAAGTGTTCTTATATTTTTAGCTGTTTATTGAAATTGTCAGCCCTTTTTTTCTCAGTGTCTTTTCACATTACATCTTTCTATATCACCTTTAGTCTCTTGCCTGGGTAGCCCAACTGGCCAATATCCTACTTTGGGTCGTCCATCATCGCTGCCAGTTAACAAACCAGGTTATCAACGTAGCAGCAGTGATCCCGACCTATCAGGCAGCACACCAACAACACCAGATGCAGAAGTTATTCATATAATGAACTGTAAGTTACATCTTACTATATTATCATTCATTAACTATATTTGAATTTTCTTTCCTTTTTCAGCTCCCTTCCATTTTCTTATTCTAATCATTCCTTCATTGTTCATTGTCTTCTTGCTTGTCTTCTCTTCCCTTTATTATTTTCTCTCTGTTTTCTTCTCAGTTGTCACTGTTTGCTTTCTTTTTTTTTTTTTTTGTCTGTCTGCTAATTATATTCTATTAGTCTGGTTAAATCAGATTTTATTTTGCAACCTTATGAATTAGTTTTAGTGTTCAGGACCAATGTTTTGGTTGAATAGATATGATTAACCCTTGAGCATTTAAATTGGCCATATCTAGCCAAAATAAGCTCTGTTTTATCTTCAAACTAACCAGATCTGGCCTCTCACACTTATCCTACAATATTATTCTAAAACAAATAATCATGTCAAGTCTCAAGGCTACAAGGTAATGCATAGCTAATTCATATCAGTGTGAATAAAAAAGCATTACATTTGACAGAGAAATCTGAATGTTAAAGGGTTAAAGTCTTTTTTGACATGACTACACCTTACTTTCAGATATAGATGTGTAAAATTCCTTGTATGAAAAACTATGCAGTTACTGAATTGCCTAATACCGGTACACAGCATAGACTGCCAGTACTAAATCCGTCTGCAAGGAGTTAAATATATTAATGTACCATCAAGTACCTTACTTTTATTGTAGTTTCCTGCATTTCTCACAAAACCTGTCTCGTTTTTAAAGCTTCTTTTTATATATCTGTCATATTTTGTTTTTGTCTTTCTCCCTTACCAGTTACCAAAGGCGGTCCTCTTGATCGAACTGGCAGCATGAAAGGATCTGAGTATGGAATTTCAACATTCCCTAAGATCAGAGGTAAAAAAGTAAGTATCAAAGACCGGGTTCATATTTGCTTACCAATAGTTAAAGATTTGATTGTTGTTCAGCGTTAACATGTGTAAACCAAAGAGGCATAAAGTAAAATTTAAAACAGTCCAGATCATGTACGAGCACAACACACATTGCTTGGTTATTACCCCAAAATATTATCAATGTTCCATTAGCTATTTGATATTTCCTAAACAGTTTATAACCATGTCCGATAAGTTAATAAAATAGTTTTTGACTATTAATGGTGAGATACTATGGATATATTTTCTCAGTAAACTTTCCTCATGGTGAACTTTCTTCACAGTGAATTGATGGTGGAGAACTTACTTGTAATTGTTTATAACCATATAAATCGACTTTTTGATTTATCTGCTTCACCTCTTTCATATTTCCTTATATTGTCTTTTGTTTCTCTTTCTCTTTTACAGCTTGTCCATGAAGAACTGGCAGTGCAATGGGTAATGGCAAGTGGTTCTATCAAAGAAGCAACTCTTGCGAACGCTTGGTTCTTCTTAAATCTTATTGTACGTACCATGACTTCAAACAAAGATTTTTGTTTTTTGTTTGACTGTGTAAAAGTTTTTGGATATTTCTTCTTATTTTTTGTTAAATTAATAAACAAGATTCTTTTATTGAGTGTAAAGAGAGTGTTTATGAGTTTGGGTTGATCCTTCATACCAGTGTCAAATTTAAGGCGAAATCCTATAATATGTTGTTAGCGAGCGAGCTTTGCTTCGTTTGTTTAAATAAAGATTATCACTGAAAATGTAAAAGGAGGTATTTAGGTACTTTCTTTGAAATAAATCTTACATATACACCATCAGCTACATTTATTTCTATTATAGCAAGGGTTAGGCAGATCTCACCACTTATTGTGGTCTTTTATCATATGCTTCATAACAAAAGCAACAAAAATGAAATTCTCCAAAATATGCAGATAAGTGTTTTAATTTCTTTGAAATAATTAACTGTATGAAAAAATTGTTCAAATACTTTTTAAAATCACAACAAATTAGGACATACAGGAAAGGAATTTTTTTATATAGGGAAAACGAAGACACAGCTGTACTTAAAATTTTATTACAGTTAACTATGGAAAATGGTTTTGCCTCATAGCTTTGTAAAAAAACCATGCCATTACTATAACCTTAGATTGACCAATGCCTTGTGAATGAATTTGATCGATGGAAACCATGCATATGTGTTTAGCAGAGAGAAGAGAGAGCAGTGGCTGGAGGTACAGATGGCCTGGGGATGGTGGGGTTGAAATAGTGTGGGCAGGGATGATGAGGAGTGTGGGAGATCATTAGGGAGGGGATGTATCGATTCTGCTTCAAGGTGAGTATAGCAGCCAAGTAGTACCATAGATGGGGGAGGGATGAAAATGGGTGGAGGACAGGGCCTGTTGTCTCGCTCTGTGCCATATAACTCATTCACATTGACACCATCTTGAGAGCACTGTATGTCTTTCATTGGAATTTTCATGGCTATGGTCTTGTATTTATCCATAAACAAGTGGTTTTTGCATAGAGACTAGAATTGAAATGATTGGTTGAATCTTTAGAGACAGTGCTCCAGCACAGAATATAAGAATATGTCAAAGATCCCAAGTAAGTTACAAAAAAGAGTAGAATTCAATCTAATCTTGAATTGGTATTTAAATATAATTATATAACAACAAAATCTGCAACTTAATTTCACACCACCACTTGGTTTTTTGAATGCTTTTAGTAGGGTTTACTCTGCTGCAAGTATTTAGCCCAGTTCTCTGGTTTGAGGATACCTCCCTCTCTCCCTCCCACCTATCTCAGAGGCCCTATAAAGGGTCAAGAACACTGCCTTCCTTCCCAACTAAAATATTTTTTTTAAAAATCTAATACAAACTTGTGTAAATAATGATTTTTTTTTTTGATTGTTAATTAGATGAATTGGTTTAAATCATTACTTAACCCTTTAGCATTTAAACCGGCCAGATCCAGCCAGAATATTTTATCTGTTTTATGTTCAATTTGATCTGATCCAGCTTCTCACACTTAACCTACAATGTCATTCTAAGAAAAATATGCAATCACTTATCAAAATCTTGAAGCTATGAGATACTGTATGACTAACTCAAAACAATGTGAATAAATAAACATTATATTTCGCAGAATAATCTGAATGCTAAAGGGTTATATATAAATTACAATAAAGTGCTAACAAATAAAGTGAAGTAAAGAATGTAAATAAAATAAAATTAAAATTTTGAGTGGCTTCTTTGGACTGCGAAACCTTAATCTATAGCTTATGCCTAAATCTGGTTTTGCTCTCATGACTAGCTTTTAAGTGTGGATTGTGTGTGTAGCTGGTGTAAACTGATACAGCCTCGCAGTTCCGGCTGTTTTATTAATGTGATATACACAGATCAACACTGATCATTATCCTCTTGTTATAGGTAAAAGGAATGGCAGAACATCTTGACAAGACTGATAAACTCAGTATACATCGCAGTTTACGCTTCAGTGATCACTTCATAGAAGATGTCTGCCAACTGGTGCGCAACCTTATCAGAGAAATTGTTTTACGTTTCATGAAGGTTTGTTATTTTCATATTTCTCAAATGTTTCTTATTCTTGTACAGTTATCTCCAGAGTTCTGATATATTTTATACCTGGAAGGTCAAGGTGCTGGAATATTAATTGCAGTACTGAGTTCAAATTAACCTTACTTTCACAACTGTTATACATCATCATCATCATCATCATCATCATCATCATCATCATCATCATCATCATCATCATCATCATCATCATCATCATCATCTAACATCCCTTTCCATGGTGGCATGGGTTGGATGGTTTGACAGGTAACTGGCAAGCTGCAGAGATGTGTCAGGATCTAATGTCATCTTTGGCATGGTTTCTATGGCTGGATGTTTAGAATGGAGTATAGCAGGGGTGGGGGAGCAGTGGCTGAAGGCACAAATGGTGAGGTGAGAATGTGATTGGTTGAAATAGTCTGGACAGAGATGATGAGGTGTCTGGAAGGACTTTAAGGAGGGGATGGGGTGTAATATGTGCTGATTCTGCTCTCAGGTGAGTACAGCAGCCAGATAGTACCATAAATGTAAAATCAAATAAAGCCCAAAACAAGTACTGGGTAAATGTAAAGTTACTTTCTCAAGCCATGCCAACTCATGAGGGGCCAGTTTCCCAGTTTCCATGGCCGATAAATTCTCCACCTGGATGGGATGCCAGTCCATTGCAGGGTTACTCATTTTTGCCCACCAAATGGACTGGAGCAATGTGAAATGAAATATTTTGCTCAAGAACACAATGCATTCCTCAGTCCAGGAATCAAAACCACAATCTTTCGATCATGAGTCTAATGCCCCGACCACTAAGCCAAGTAAGAAAATGGATGGGGACAAGACCTGTCTTTTTGCTCTATACCACATCATTCATGGACGTTGACTCCAACTCAAGAGCAATGTAAGGCTGTGGTCTTGGACTAGGTGCATAATTTGCCAACTCTTGTGCATGATGCTTTTATGAGGCACTACTCTTGTGGATGGCTGTTGTCTCACAACGAGCTCATCTGTCCTTTGACAGGTCTTGTTTTTAGCCTTGCAGAGTGTACACTACACCCTCCTCACCTAGCAAGCCGGGTGGAGGAGCCAGTTTAGTCATTGACCCCTGACCACGAAATAAGTCATACTATGTCACATGGTACCAGTAGCAACATCACTGTCATACAGGTGATGTTCTTTGCTTACAGTCTTTCATGAAAAGTATGTCTGGCCATGGGAAAATAAAACTTGACTTGGAAACAGGTAAGGGTTGGCAACAAGAAGGGCTTGTGGTTGGGAAGTGAACTTCTTAACTACTTAGTCCTGTCTAATGAGCCATCATTAGGTTCAAGCAAGTCATACTCTCAAACTGCCATCTTAATGTGCAACAATAGAAAATGACTATGGATTATAATAGAGGTTGTAGAATCTTTGCCCTTCCTTCATTGCGCTTGTCATTTGTCAGTAGGACAGGCCATTTTGTTACAGACTGTGAGTTAAGTAAATGTAATATCAGTTGATGAATAAGCTCTGTATTCACACTGTATATTACATTAGTGCAGGGTGAGTGATTATACTAAGAGAAGAAGGTTGAAAGATTTCTTTTTGGAAATACCTGTTCTAAATATATATCTTATAGTCTTCAGTGCAGTTTTATATGCATAGAAAGTGGTGCTACTGGATGAATAGCAGAAAATATAAAACAAAAAATAAAAAAACTAATAATCAACACTGAGTTTTAATTTTTTTGCACATTTTCAGGACCAATCTCTCATTCGTTCACTCAATTCAAGTTTAGCATTCTTCCTGTTTGATCTGCTTTCTCTGATGGATCGAGGAGTGGTGTTCACCTTGATCAATGACTATTGGCGAGCGGTGAGTCTCTTATTTATTTTTCTCACCACTATGATGTAATGTTGTTTCTTGCTGTGTTTTTTTCTTGTTTTGTTTCTAAATTTAATAACCACTGAGTTGTAAGGAACTTTTGCTGTTCCTGTAGTTGAAACACCTATAGAATTTCCAGGAGAAATGCTTTAAAAAGCATTACTATTACTCCCTGTGATGCCTATAGAAAATTCATTAATTATAATTAATTTTACATTGTATTTAAAAAAAAACAATTTTCCAAAGGCTGCAAGGTAAATTTTGGGGAATAAAATGTAATCAGTATATTAATTCTATTGTATTGCCACTCCTGTTATACATTGGAGTGTTAGTAAACTGCTTGAGAATTTTATCTTTATGTGTAGGCTAAATCAGCCAAACAAAGACTACCATCTTCAATACATACTCAAGGAGATATTGCTGATTTGAAGCTTATGAAGGAAGCACTCATTAAGTTGTCACTAGTCAGTCAGTTGAACTGGGCCATTTGAAAACTGTCTAACTACAGAAAGACATGCTGGTAATAAAACCAACAAAAGAGCTGCTGGTAAAGCAATCTGCCAGAAACAGCAGTTAAATCACATTCAACTCACATTTTACCATCATAAGAAAGGTCACAACGAATAATGTGCTTCTAGGTTCCTTGAACATAATAAAAGTCATGATGGTCACATTTGGAATACCTTTGATTGTAGGTTTGTTCAGTGTAAGCCACACCAACAACTATGTTAAGCAGGTATGAACTGCTAATGACTTGGTATTGTATTAGCCAGGCACATTCTCGGTCAGAATGTAGATCAGAACCAGATAAAGGGAGATATGGATTCACAATTCTCTAGTTAATAGATCTCTACATGTGATATGGTACCTTGATAATGGTACCTTGTCATAATACCAGTCAACAGTTAAATGGACTTGACCAGAAGTGCTTTAACTCTGAGTGCAGCAGAGTGTCAGTCTGTGGTTATGACCCATTTGTTGATATGTTGTTATCCTAACAACTCAACCAGTTGCAACTTTCCTTGTATATATTACTGGTACTTATTTATTCTGATGGCATTTTGATCTCAGAGCATTGAAGTATCTAAAGCAGTGAGGACAACAGCCTGTTATGTTGACCATCTTCTTTACCAAATCTAATTTAACTCATGTAGTGCAACAATTAATTCTTGGTAATTTTGGTTTTGCTTCACTGTTAAAATCATTTCTGTTGCATTTGGAAGGATGCATCAACATCACAGCTTATCTTTACACTATCTTCCTATGTTTTTACTTCTGAGACTTTGTGCCTGCTATATATATATATATATATATATATATATAAATTATATCAACCCTGTTAATCTGAATAAATCAATGGTATCATCATACAACATATCATTTAGTTAACTTAAACTGGGTACAATGAGTTAAAGTTTCCAATTCAGTAATATTTAGTTAGTCTAAGGTTTGAAGTTAAGTACTAAGTATCTAAGTTTCAGTACTTCAAATTAATATTTATGGAATTTTATTTTCAGATTTCTAGCCAAATGGCTTGTCAAGTTGATGCAACTATTCTAATGAGGTTGCGTCTTGACTTTTTGCACATCATCTGCAGCCATGAGCATTATTTCCCATTAAATCTGCCATTTGGAACTCCGCTTACACCATCAGCTCCATGCAGTCCATCTCCTAGCGTCACTAGTACAAACTCACAGATGTCTTATGCCTCAACAAACACTCTGACCGATAAAGGAATTTTCTTTGACCTCACAACTGAGTTTCGGCAGCAGCATTTCCTTTCTGGGTTGGTCCTGTCTGATTTAGCCACAGCTCTAGAAACAAAGTGAGTATCATTTAAAATTTGGGAGTGTTTAAGAACAATGCGTTATTTTAACCAAATTTTGACAAAGCCTTTAAATATCTAATATCAAAAAGAAGACCAGTTTTGAATTCAGTTCATCATGCTTTGTGTTTCTTGCTTCCAAAAGACTACAAGGCAGTCAGTGAACTTTTATATAAGTGATTCTTAAGTGAGAGGTGCAAAATTTTATTTCAACATGTGAAAAAAATTACTTCTTGCTTCCTAATGTTGTATAATCATTAAATCAGAAATTGTATGTTATAAGTGTAGAAAAAGTCTGCTTAGATTTGCAAGAGTAGAATTGCTGGACTCTGTGAATTGATAGCAGTTTGAATTAGAGATCATTTGAGGCTTGTTTTTACCCTTAAGCATGCTTTGAGATTTCAAAGATGTGATTGTTTATTTTTAGAAGGACATTATAGGGTGGGTTTGAGAGGCCAGATCTAGTCAATCTGAATGTAAAACAGAATATTTGAGCTGGATATGGCTCAAATATTAGAGATTTAAAGGCTTTGTCAAAATTTGGTTAAAATAACGCATTGTTCTTAAACACTCACAAATTTTCTATTATAGCCTCAGGCCAACCAAAGCCTTGTGAGTGGATTTGGTAGACGGAAACTGAAAGAAGCCCTCCCCTTTTTTCAACTTCCTCTTTGAAACTTTTTTTCTAATCAGTCACCATGCTTGACTGCTAAATCCACAAGTTTTTTTTTTACTCTCTCTCTGTTTATTGTCACTTATTCCTTTCTGTTGAAGAACATAGGCTCAAAATGTAAAAGACTTTTTCACTTTCCCAAGCATCAAACTAATACACCTGCTTGTTGTTCATACACCTGTCTTCGTCTTTTGGTTTTCTATAAATTTCTACTATATATATATATATATATATATATATATATATATATATATATGTACGTATGCATGTTTGTGTTTGTCCCCTACCACTGCTTGACAACAGATGTTGGTGTGTTTACATCCCCGTAATTTAGCAGTTCAGTAAAAAGTGACTAACAGAACAAGTACCAGGCTCAACAAAAAAAGAATATAAGTATTACAGTCAATTCTTTCGACTAAAAATTCTTCAAGGTGGTGCCTCAATATGGCCACAGTCTAATGACTGAAACAAGTAAAATGCAAAAAATAGAGGTATTCAACTTCATCAATGCTTGAATAATCAATATTTGGTTTATTTCCTTATGTTTTATCCTACCTTGTGTTTACTATTATAATATAATGTCTTGCAGCTTCACAACAATCCACTACAAAGCCATCAATGTCATACGTAACCTCCTCTACAACCATGACCTAGACATTCGTTATTCAAACCCAGAAATCAAAGCTCGCCTGGCTGCCCTCTATCTGCCCTTAATTGGCATTGTCATTGATGGACTGCCTCAACTGTATGACCCAAACCTGACCAGCCGTTCTCGTAACTCTTACCAAGACGAAGAAGGTGACCGAATCAATCAACATGTTGCTATGGCGATTGCCGGTTCGAGTGTTTGTGAAAGAGTGTCGAATATGAATTACAGTGTCCAGGAGACTGAAGTAAAAGTAAGTGCTAGTTGTTATTCTCAACATTAATATCATCATAACTAATTAGTACCACTGTCATTAAGACTGCTATCACAGCTGTCATCCTGATCACTGCCCATCACCACCACACCCATCATCATAGAAGACACTTACCCGAGGTGTCCCGCAGTGAAACTGAACCTGAAACCACATGGTTACAATACAAACTTCTCAACCATGCTTATGGTGCTTAATTACATTGCTTTACATTCTGAGTTCAAATCTTATGAGAGGTGGAAGGAGCAAATTTTCTTTCAACTTTATGTGGTTGATAAAACAAAGGACTAGCAAAATGCTAAGAATTTATGTAATCAACTATACCCCTCTTTCAAATTTGGGGCCTTGTATCTGGTCATTAAGAATGAAATGTCCGATTTTTTTATACACCAAGTTTGACAGTCATTAACTCTAATGTTTTATCCTGACAATTCTTTGTTTTACAACATTGAAGAGTTACATCATCACTTTTGAAATGCAGTTCATGGTGTCTGATTATATTGTGAGTTTTCTCTTATAAATCAATTTTTGTGAACCTATGAATAGATAAAAATTTTTTGTTGTTTATGAATATGAGTTCCATTGTGGAACCAACATATCCCAGACAGCTCAAAACATGGTGACTTTACTCTTGAAAATCAGCCCCATGGTAGACCTGAGACCAATGATTAGCTGGAAACTGTAGTGGAAGTGGATACATCTCAAACTATGCATGAGTTAGCAGCAAGGTTTGATGTTTCAATTCCAACTGTATTGGACCATCTGCAACAAATTGGCAAGGTAAAGAAGCTGGACAAGTGGGTACCACACAAACTGAATGAGCATCAAATGACATATTGTCTTGATACTTGCTGTTCTTTGCTGTCACAGCATAAAAGCGAACTATTTTTGCACTGTATTGTTCTGCACAGTAGCTGGATAGAAATGAAGTACCAAAACACAATCCAAAAAAGAATATTCACCAAAAAAGCTAATGGTGTGTGTTTGGTAGTCCAGCACTGGTGTCATCCACTACAGCTTCATGAGACCTGATAAGTCAATTACAGCAGATGTGTACATCAACCAGCTGGATGAAATGATGAATGAACTTGCAATTAAACAACCGAGATTGGTCAATAGAGACAGGCAAATTCTCTTGCAAGACAATGTTCAACCACATGTTGCACAAAGAATGCTACTCAAGTTACAAGAACTGAACTTGGAAGTACTTTGTCATCCACCATATTCACCAGACCTTGCCCCAACTGACTATTACGTTTTCCAGGCATTAGACAACTCTTTGCAAGGAAAAAAACTTCAAATCTGAAGAAGATGCAAAAACAGCCTTTCATGATTTCGTCACCTTTGCTCTCCAGAATTCTTCGCTGCCGGCATAAATAAGCTACTGATAAAATGGCAGAATTGTGTTGATAATTTAGGTGCATACTTTGATTAACTGCATTGCTTTTTGTTGAGATAAAGTAAAATAAGCTTTCAGTTCAAAATCGGACATTTCATTCTTAATGACCTGAAATCAGTGTTAATGATCATTATCATTCCATCATTATCATTCCATCATTATCATCAAAGACTACTTGGGTTTTAAGGGACAGTCTATTTATTGTTTCTTCAAATCTAAAAGTCTACCACAGATATATACTTATCTATAACTTCTCAGACAATATCTCTTTACAATTTCCTCACTGTTTCTCTTTTGAATCCTGTCTAAATTTCAGACCAGAAAATGTATGCTGAATGCTGATGCCACTCACAACCTCCTGATCTGTTTTGTGTGGGTACTTAAAAATGCAGATTATGCTGTTTTGAAAAGCTGGTGGTCAGAGCTACCACTTACACGCCTTAGTCGTATTGTGGAGATTATTTATTTTGTGGTTTCTAATTTTGAATACAAGGTAAATTTTTTTTTCTCTTTAGTTGTTTTGCATATTATTTTTACTCTTCTTCTTATTATTAGTTTCAAATTTATCTTCAAGTAACTTTTTATTCTAAGTAGTCTGCATTTTGTGAATAATAATTAGCAAATTGTTGAAAGTAGTTATCTGTAATTTAGTTTCTTACTGTGCAATTAGATTTTAAAGATTTTGCATTAAGTACATTAATTATTTTTGTTAATTTTTTTTTTTTCCAATCTCGTTTCGTCTTAATTTATTTTTAATATTAGATAACTTCTTGACTGGAAATCTTTTCTGTAAACTTTTCTTTTTCTGATACTTATAATAGCTAGAATAATGAATCCGGTTGATGGAATAGCTACAAGGTGTGTGTGATTCAGTCCCAATGCATGGCACCTTAGGCAAGTGTCTTCCATTATAGTCTCTGGCTGAGCAAAGCTTTGTGAGTGGATTTGGTTGATGGAAACTGAAAGAAGCCTGTCTTATATATATATATATATATACGTACAAACATACCCATAGGTACATACGTATTACATGTGTTAAGAAGGTATTATTATTGCAGCAGCTCGTATTATCCTTTTTATATAATTATAATGATTATACACAAACATAGATATATTCATATAAACATGTGATACGTTTTCTGTTGAGGACTTTAGACAAAAGTTCACACAATAAGTGGGTTAGAGTTTATATTAATACCTGTGATATTAGTTGGTACTACAAATCATAAATTTCTGGGTATTATCAATATACTAAATTTGTAGAATATTGGAAATGAATCATACTGCAACTCTGCTTGGATGACAGTGACTCTCATTTACAATTATCATGCAGTATCAAGAGAGAGACAAGGATACACACATTCACACACACAATCATATGGCAGTAGTAGAATTAATTAAAAAGAAACCCATTAATACCATTTGTGTAATTACTCCCAGATCATTCTCAACCATTAGTCATCTCAATCAGGACTGTTCAAGGATAAACAATAACAATAATAACAACAGTCCATTTCAGATTATTTCTAATCCAGTCCTGATAAACAGCTGTGAGCCATTTGTTAACCAGTTGTTATGGTTATCTGTATTCAGTCCTGAATATAGTTTTGCTTATTATGTATATATGTCTTTGGTTAAAGATTTATTCAAAAGCCCCCCCCCCCCCCCCACTATCTTCACTAAAATATCCAATACATGCAATAATCCTGTGGACTTAAATCTTACAAAACCAGAAACTTTTTCTCTCAGAGAAGTCAGATTAGTTGAAGAAATATTTCCAGTCAAGGTTTTGAATACAACTGTTTGTTAACCCGTTTGTGTTTCTGTATTTATTAGTAATTAGTCATTCTTTTCTCTATTACTTTCTATTGTACACATGAATGATCTTATCTTAGTTTAGATTTCCACTATTGTTAGTTAATCTTACTATATTCACAGTCATCTTAAATATTGAAATTCTTTTTTAGTTACTTATAGTATACACATGAATGTTTTAGTTTTCCTTTAGAATTCTGTTCAAGTTATGGATGATTAATATATTCTATATTATAACTTAAGTTCTATTGTGGCACATGTTACTTGAAAGTTTAAGTACCTTCTACATTGCTGTGTTGTTTTTTTTTTTTGTTTTTTGTTTTTTTCATAGTTTGATCTGAAACAAGGGGTTATGACAATGGCTTTTACAATCCTCCACAGATTGGTGAGGCCTGTGCAGTTAATGTTCCTTTTGAACGACTGAAATTTAGTGACTACAGGAGAACCATGGGCCATGAGGATATTCCAGAGGGCTGACATTTTGGGAAGGAAAGATTGGTTGTGGTAGTTAATGCAGGGCCTGGGACATTGGACATAATATAAGAGAGCTCAGTTTGCTGGATGAGTCTGAGTGAAGGTAGCAACAGACCAGCTATCTCTGAGAAGTTGAGGTTACTGCAGAAGGATTAGATGATGCAATGTATTGAGACAGCATGTCTACCCACAAGTGATTAGAGGAATGTGTTGCTTCATATAGCATCATGTTAGCTTGTTTCTTAAAAATGAATTTGGTACACCATAAAGAGAAGGAAGTAGTTATGTTTTACTGATAAATTAGTACTTTACAGCATTAAAATAAGTTACTAGAATTGAAGACACAAGTGGTGGCTTACATCATTGAAGAGTATGTGTAAAGTGAAGTCTGCTGGTGACTTGTGAGGAAGAAGAAAAGAAAATTTTACATTTTCTCCCCATAAAGAACATTTTCTGAACTTTAGATTGATAACATACTGACCACCACTAATCTTTTCAAATACAAGTGATGTTCTTTTATCAATTCTACAGACTGGCTGTATTCTAGCCTCATAAGTTATGCACATATATTCTAGTCTTGTAAGTTAGGCACATGTATCCTTAATGAAATCCTCAAGCAGATTCAGTGTAACTTTGTGTGACAAGAGTGGCCATTGTGATCACAGTGCAGACCTTTATCAGGCTTTCCCATATTTTCTGTCTATGCAGAAATACCAAACCACCAGATGTGGATTTGAACTCATGATTTGTGAGTATGTGAGTCCAGTTGAATTATAATAGAATTTATTGAAACTAGTGTTTCATATTGTTTTGGTTCTGACCTTTCAGCTAAAAGGAAAATTTTTTTCTCTAATGCAAATTATTGAAATACCAATGAAAACTTTTGTCTTCAAGTAATTGAATAATAGTAGGCCAAATTTCAAAGGCCCTACTCTCTCCTGGCTCCCTTTCTGAATTCATTGATATCCTGGGCACTTAAAACAACATCCCAATACCAATCTGGAATTTAAGTAAAGTTATGGATTTGATGCTCTGAGAAGCTTATATGGTGATGACACAAATTTCTAAACTGAAATTATTTTAATTTGTAACTTAAAAAGTAAAACTCGTTTTCAAAAACATATATACATAGCAATGTAGAAGTGTATATTCTCCCATCCATCTATCAATATATATCTATTATGAATATTAAATGTTAATTTGATCTAATTATGTCTGCTAATATATTTGATTAACCTGAGAATTTCATTTTCAGAGATTTATCTATTTATATTTTTGTAACTATTGAAACAACTGTAGCCTTACATTGCATGTATTTGAAATTGTGGCTTCAACTTAGTCTAGTTTGTGTTGCTCTTCTTCTTTTTCTTTTTCTTCTTTAATTGTAATCATTTAATCAATCTATGAACTTAGTAATACCTACTGATAGCCAGAGCATTGATCTGTCATAAACATTCTTTGCTGATCTTAAAGTCTTTTTAATTTCAATTTAGCTATTAATGATAAATGTGTGTTTGTGTAGAGAAAGTTTAACATTTGTTTGATTTGGATTCAACCATTTTCTCTTCTTTCTTTAAATCTTGAAATTAAGTTAACTAATTCTTCTGCATTATTTTCTTAATTTCTTATGAATTTTTCTCTCACATGTTATTAAGCTTTGTTTTTAGTAATTGGGGAATTTTTCTTTCAGTAAAATGTTCTAGATGGGACAAGAACTGTTATAGAAAGTGGCACATTTCATATCAATAGCAGAGTTAGCTGTGTTAAAGACCTTCCTGATACACCCCCCCCCCCCCAAAAAAAAAGACCTGTGTTTCTAAAATTCCTGTTTGCTATAACCCATGCATTTTAGAAGTAAAAAATTGTTGATATCCACTCACGTAGATTATACAAGTTCTGAAGAATACACTTAATGAAGAAAGAAATGATCTGTTTAAGCAATCCTCTACGTTAGCCCTCACCTTTTAAAATTTATATTGCTCCCATATGAAGCATTTTTATTTCAATTCTAGCTATACCTTCTTCCCTCTCAGCTATTCACCTCCTGCAATCCTCAGTGTCTCTTGATCTTTGTAACTCACATTTTAGAAACACTCTTTAACCTGAAGCAGATATTACGATTCACCGATTGGAATCACTGAAGATTAAATGTTACACTTTATGACAGTTCTTGGTCCCACAGCATCTTATTGAAATATCTTCTAATATATTTTTATAAAGAATGAATTAACTTAAGTATACTTCTGTGTGTGTTTGTGTTTCTTTGTGTGTGTATGCGTTTTTACTTTATGTGTATCCGTATGTAATACAGGACACATAAATTTCTTGGTAGTTTTTCTTTCTTTTATTTTCTTTCTTTTATTTTCTTTCTTTCATTTTTTCATTTTATACTACATCATTAGTAGTTCTCCAAGGTGTAGAATGGTCTTTCAGTTTATATTAGAAAAATTTAACTTCATACAGAATTCTAATATTTCTTTGATAGGATAGAAGAGCCCTATATTTTAAAGGGAGTATAATGCAAATTATTTCATTCATACCTTTCCCAATAGCATTAAATAAAGCAGTTAAGTGGAATTGCCTCAATAAGAATTAAACATATCATGGTCTTAGCTTGTGGTAAACTTTACCCTTGCTTTACTGCCCTTTTTTGCTTAATTAAACATGAAGTTAACTTTTAGAAGGGATATGTTTAATTGAAATGGTACTCTCAAGGCAGGATCACTCTCAGTAAGATTTTAACTGAGGCAGTGAAGTGTAAGACTTGATACCATGATATGTTTTGTATTTCATTCTCTTTTAGTCCTTACAGGATTAACTATATTGAGCAGTCTTTAAGTACAAATTTAATATTCAAAACTACTTCAGGTTTGAGCTATAGAGATGAAAAGAACAAATAGTCAGTACTGCAAAACCTATTGAGTAATACTTTCTATTGGAATATGGTTGAATACATGCTGATTTCCATCAGCATGGAACCTTGGGTTCCAGAAAGTTAACACACACACAGAGGCATGCATACACATGCAAATATATGGTGTTTGTGATATTTTTCAGATATCTTGTACTGTGGGACACTCCATTCAACTGTGACTGGGAATCACTGAGTTTGGTATCATTCCTCCCAGCAAGGAAAAAAGTTTGGTTTCTTTTGGTCCCTTTTGTAATATATTTGTTCCCTCTATCATCCATGCAGCAACCGTTTTATTTTACTGTTCATGAGGATTTGTTCTTGGCTCAAACTAGTCAATAAATTTAACTAGACTTTGTGTATTTTTCTACTTAGGAAACTGACTCATTTTACACCTTTGACGTTATTTTACATCACTAACCTCATTTTCATCTTTACATTTACACATTTGACTTGTTTTGTTGTGTTTTTTTTTTAATTATTATTTTTTTTTTTAATTTTATGATTTCCAAATATAGATTGCTTTGCTGTTTTGTTTAATTTTGGTTACTTTTGCTTAATTTACTTTTCCCAATACTTTTGATTTTCAATTAAAAAAATTCAAATATTAAATCCTTCTGACTCTCTATCACCTCTGCTGTTTATCAGTATGTCTGTGTACTGTCAAAATATCGGCTGTGTTTTTCTCTATGTTGCTTTCACTGTTAGAAGAAATATTGTGGCAAAGTCATTCATTCAGTCAGTTTGTTGTTAAGCAAAAGTTGGCTTATTGTGTTTTTTGTCTACTGAAAGTGTTGTTAAATTATTGGAAACCCTTTTCTCATTTATTTTCCATTGAGTAATTATTTGTATCTTCTCTAGTTTTTTCTCACACCCCACTCATGCATCTTTCTTTCTCTTGTTCTCATTTTGCTTTCGGTTTTTTGTTTGAGATTCCTCTCACTCTTTTAATATCTGATGAGATACCAATATTTTATAGATTTTCTCTACTGCAGGCAAGGATTTTCATTTAAGTACCCACAAACAAGTTTTCTTCACTCTTCTGTTAGAATCTAGACTTTTTCATTTGTTTTTGTCTAAGACAAATATTTATTAGGGCAGTGTAAGCTGATTGAAACAAAACTCCAAGTATATCACTGGTACTAATATTTTGATATTTCACCAAGTGCTTGACTAAATACATTGCAATATTCTGTCCTGTCCCACTTGGTTCCAAATTTAAATATCCTGTCATGAAATTTAACTTTTATCAATTGGGCTCAATAAACATGAATTAGCAGAGTTATTAGAGCATTGGACAGAATATCTTCCTGTATTTGTTCCAACTTTCTATATCCTGAGTTCAAATCCCACTGAGGTCAACTTTGTCTTTCATCCTTTCAAGGTTAAAAAAAAGACCAATCCAGAGTAGTGGATTAGCAGAACTTGAAAAGTGTCAAACTTGATGCTTCTCAGTATTTCTTCTGGCTCATGGCTTTCTGAGCTCAAATCTCACTGTACCCCATCTGGGTGGTAGTCTTATTCCATCTTCCCAGTTTAAAACCATCACATGTTGTCTTTGGTGCCTTTAGCGGAATCCACTCTGTTACAAGCATTTGGACCATGTCTCCTGACTGAGTATCTTTTCTCTTACTGGTCTTAGAGGCTCTGTTAGATCCATGGGCACTGCTTCCCCTCCTGCCTAAAAGGTTAAAAAACGTACCAGTGATATACTGCAATTAAAAGTCAATCACACCCCTCTTTCTTACCATAAATGACCTTGTGATTAGGTGCAAAATTATTAGCAGTATTTTCTGCAGTATTGACATTTCGAGTTCTTCAATCTCTCAAAACTGTTCTAAGGTATGATGTCCTGGATATTGATGTTTTCTAGGCATGCACCATTTTTATCTGCCAGAATGTAAATTTTAAGGTGTTTTTCATTTGTTTGGGTTTTTCTTTTAAGGTCTTTTCCTCACCCTCCATCTCAACTCCTTAATAGTGTTTAAATAGTGTTTTAGAAAAGTTATGGGCCTCAAATCATTCTATAGTTGTTTTGTGTCTTGAAGAGTCTCTGTTGGTGTCATTCATGCAATGTTTGGATAATTACTTATGCTTCTTAGAAGATTAGTAAAGAAATGTGAAGTACTTTTATAGATTATGTCACTGGTAAGTAAAGTCCTTGATGATTTAAAGCCATAAACCGGCTTTCATACTCTTAGTTCAGACGATTTCAGTTAAATAGGAACAGCCTGAATGTTGCAACTTGTCTATTTTACAATCTTCCTTTTAGATACATCTGTCTGTGACATGCATTTCCAAGAATTGCTCACATAGGACTTACATTAGATGAAACCTGAGAGAGAGAGAGAGAGAGAGAGAGAGAGAGAGAGAGCGCAAAAGATAACCTGTATACATATTTTCGTATTGAAAGACTATGACCAGAACTGAAATCTTGTTCCAGTACTGAAATAGAACTATACAATTCATGCATCCCAGCATGGAGAAATGGAGAAAATAGTGATGATGACAAGAAGTAACTGGCACCCTATCAGTTACGATGAGGGTTCCAGCTGATCCGATGAATGGAACAGCCTGCTTGTGAAATTAACATGAATATGGCACTCGACAGACACATGTACCCTTAATGTGGTTCTTAGAGAGATTCAGCATGACACAGAATGTGACACAGCTGGCCTTTTGAAATACGGGTACTAATCATTTTTCCCAGCTGAGTGGACTGGAGCAATGTGAAATAAAGTGTCTTGCTCAAGGACATAACGTGTCACCGGGAATTGAACTCACAACCATACAATCGTGAGCTGAATACCCCAACCACTATGCCACACACCTTCACCAACAAGGAGACGGAGGATGACATATATGTATGTCTTCTGCATATGGCACACATTCTCCACATATATACACAAGTCTTTCATATGTTTTATATGTTATCACAATCCTTATCATCATTATATATTTGCTTATTTAAATGCAATTGGAACTGTAATGCTTTTGAAATCAAATTCATAAATTGCTGTCTACCTGGTGATTGCTTAAATCTTGCTACACCCATTGCACTGTCACCTCCTATAGACAAAGCATGATATTCTACCTGCCACTTTCCATGCAATTAAAACAGCATCCAGCTATAAAAAGATCACCTGTTGGAAGCATTTAAAAAAGAAAAGCATAGTTGTAATACACTAATGTCAGAGTCTCTATGTGATGACCCAACCACCTAGAGATAGCAGCTAAATCTCACTGAAATCACATCATGCTGTCTTTAAGCATTTTGGAAGGACACATTGGATAATGTCCTTGTTACACGTGTTTAAAAAAGCTGAAAAAGACAGTATGGTCACTGCTTTGATCATAAGTTTGCTTGATCCGAGCTGATCAGGGGCTAACCAACAACTGCTACAGTGAAACCATCATGATATCACACACATTACTTCTTTTGCTGTCCATTTACTTACATTCAGAGATTTTATAGTTGATATCATTCAAATCTCATTTGGTATCAGGCCTTGCCATCTTAAAAATAAAAAGGTAAACTACTTTGGATAATGCAGTCATAGATATACTTTTATCTAACTGAAGACAGCATGGTCAAAACTAGAATTTATTTGATGACATGTCCGTCAGATATGGAGTGCACCTTGGAACTACGCAATAGCAAGAACAACAGCTCTTACTGTAACATCAGAACAATATTCAAATGTTAAGTTTTGACAAATGGAACATTTCCATCCAAGTTAATACTGATCATTGAATGATAGTAAAAAGTTACATACAGACCACTGTTCCGGTTACGCACAAGCATGTTCTTTCATGCTTCAGATAACTGGTTATGGTATTCACTCCTGCAAGGATTTTTTCTGTTCAGTTTTAAAGATGTTTAAAGAACTTTTATTGAGTATGTATGTGTGCCTCTGTCTCTAGGTATGTCTATGTGTGTGGTTTTCATAGATTTCTGCATTGCATGTTAAAATTCTGTATGAGGTAGGCAGAAGCAATTATATCTGAGGAAGAAAAGATTGGTTATTGTTGGAACATTTGGTTCACTGCTTGTCTTAGACCATCTTCTCGTTATCTTGTTGTTCCATTGTGACTATACATTACGGTCTGATTTAAACATTGACCTAATACTTTCCAGGGAAGCTTCATTCTCGAGCAGGCTACCACTCCTCTCAAGGTTTGTGTCTCACTCAATCTCTCTCTCTCTATCTATCTATCTATCTATCTCTTTCTCTCTCTCTACAAAACCTGAATGTAGTCCACCATCACCTCTGCTACATTTTGATCTCTCTTTCTTTCTCTCTCTCTTTCTCTCTCTCATGGTATCTGATCTCTTGTGTTTCTCAGATAGAAACAGGAACACCCTGCATGCTACTGTTTGGAATAGCTTTGATCATTTGCAATGTGTTTAGAATCATTATTTCATGGTTATGAAAAATATAAATCTTTAAACATAATCATATTTTCATCTTTATTTCCAAGACAATCAAGTGTTTTAAAATTCCATTTCAGAACCAAAGTTTTGGTCCATTTCAAAACTGTTTAATGAAAACCTGAAAGTTAAATTGTAGAATTACATATTTTCATACACATTTATTTAGTAAAATAATTCTTAACAAATCCATTATGTAATGCAGATTCTTGAAGTTCACTATAAAAACACAAACACTAATCCTGAAATTGTTGTCCTTTCCTCTCCTCACCTTTAGAAATATTATAGTGAAAGATACAGATAAGGAAATAATCTATTCTCGAACATAGAATAATGCTGATAGAACAGCAGGAACAGGATAAAATATCCATATTTTGCAGGAAGATTTGTCAGCGGCCTACCATGAGATTCGAACTCATATCCCTGTGATTACTGGTCAAGTGTTTTACCACTAAGCTGAACTGCCCACTGACAAATTAATCTGCAATTTTTAAAATTATAAATCTAGTTTTATAAGATGCTGTATGTTAAATTCAAATTATGATAAATGTAAACAAGCAAAGTTTGCTTTTAGAAGCACTGAGATGTATTGAAAGATACAGATAAAGAAATGATTTATTCTTGGACATAGAATAATGCTGACAGAACAGCAGGAACAGTATAAAATATTCATATTTTGTAGAAAAAAAAAAAAAAAAAGCACTTGACCACTAATCACGGACAATTTTTTCTGCAAAATATGGATATTTTATCCTGTCCCTACTGTTCTATCAGCATTATTCTACATTTGAGAATAAATCATTTCTTTATCTGTATCTTTCAATACATCTCAGCACTTCTAAAAGCAAACTTTGTTTGCATTTATCATAATTTGAATTTAACATACAGTGTCTTATAGAGCTAGATTTATAAGTTCAAAAATTGCAGATTAATTTGTCAGTGGGCCATTTAGCTTAATGGTAAAGCACTTGACTGGTACTCAGGGATGTGAGTTTGAGTGTCATGGCTGGCTGCTGACAAAATTTTTCCACCAAATATGGATATTTTATCCTGTTCTTGCTATTCTATCAGCATTATGCTGCATTTGAGAATAAATTATTTCCTTATCTGTACCTTTCAATATATCTAAGTGCTTCTAAAAGCAAAATTTTGCTTACCTTTATCGTAATTTAAATATTATAGAGTTATAATATTGTTTAAAAGTAATATCTTCATTTAGAAATGGATTAAATAAAGCAGGACTCCAACAGAGCTATATCTAACTGGATAGAATTAGTTAGAGAAGACAAAAAGTGAAACAACTATGGCAAGACATGTTAATACTATGCAGTATTGATTTAAATGATATATCACAATCAATTAGAAAACCTCTGTGTGGTCATTCAACTTGGTAGAAGTAGCAGCAAAATCTCCCTTACACATGCACACACATAAAAACATTTTGTGTTTACAAACACAATAAAAAATACTCAATCCCCCCAAAATAGGGTTTATAGATATATTTTGAAGTGGATATAGATATATTTTGACCCTCAGGTAACACATATATGCCACACTGTTTGCCAAAGCACCCTATTCCACTTGCCCCTTTCTACTCCACTAAAACAGCATGCATATATGTCAGTGGTATGTATGTATCTAAAGAAAAAGAAAGAAATTAGTAGAACACTATTTAAAATTTAATATTGTATTAAATCAGTTTAGTGAGAGTCTGTTTGCAGAATCAGTCACCAAAAAGACCGAAACACACACACACATGCATGCACATACACACGCACACACACAAGTATCTGCATAACATAATTTAGATGTGTCAGTCTTATCTATTCTCATTGTTCTTCAAAATTCCATCTTTGCAGACTCCCAATGAGGTAAGCATTAAGTACAAATGTCTGCTGCTAAGATTATGCTAGATCAATATATTATTATTTATTTTTTAATAAAAGAAATTATTATTATTATGACTATTAGCTTTTTTTTTTTTAATTCTGCCTGCTTTCATTGTTAAATTGATAAATGATTATGCTATCATTAAGTCGTATCTAATTTAAATATTTATTATGTTTGCAATCAATATAAAGCAGACAGGTATACTAAAAATGTACAAAATATAACATTATATTTAAAAGCCATTCTGCTATTTAAACCGAATCAGTTTTTTTTTTTTGCCATATTTTTTGTCTTTGGTGATGGGTAATAGCTTACTGATTACATTATAGTGCGTTTTTTTTTTGTTTTTTTATGGTTTCATTGTCAAAATACAAAATAATCTTGTATTTTGATCTTACAAATATTGTCTCAAAGTATTATTCAAAAATGCAAGCATTGATCATCTATAAGTTCCATTGTAATCATAAGTTCCAAAGTATAAACCCAAATTGTCTGCAAGTTCTGTGGTTATCATATTTTGTTGGTTTGGTTTAGATATGGATTTGGAAGGCAAAGTGAGCAAGAACAAAATATATATATGAAAGCAGCTAGAACTAATTAGTGTATGTTGATAATATAGAGTTGGTACTTACTATAGAATAATGTTGTTAGTTAGTCTGTCTCTTGTTAGTTGTTTCTTTAGTGTATTGATAATGTTTTGTAGTTTTCTAGTCAATTGCCAACTTTGTAGTCTTTCCCATTGTTCCCCTCTATGTTACTAACCCAAGCCAGTCTTTCTTTTTTCATCCCTCCTTGTAGTTATGATGGACTCTGTGTGTGTGTGTGTGTGTATGAGAGAGAGAGAGAGAGAAAGAAAGCATGATGGACATATTGTAGTTTTAGTAAAGCATTTATTTACAACCTGATTTATTGCTGTGGTTTCATTGGTGTGTATGTGTACTCATATTTGTGTGCATTATGTAAGCAGATCCTGTGATAAAGGTTCCATATCCTATTTGAGTCATATCACTTCTGAATCACTTCCATATGCTTAAGAGGTTTCCTTTGCAGTTATATGCTTGGTTCCAGGTTTGATCCCAGTGTGCAACACCTTAAGAAGTTTACCTCATAATTTGGTGATTCTATGTTCTGTCCCATTCTGTGACACCTTAGGAAGGTGTCTCCGACCATATCTTGGATCATTTCAGACTTCATGAGTAACATTGAGTTGATAGAAACCACATGGTATTTCAGCAACTAAATTGCACCTGTTCTTGGGCCAAATATTTAATCTTTCTCCTGATTTAACACTACCACAACCACCTTTCAGTGAGTGCCTTAGTGAAATCCCCTTTGTTTCAAATATTAGGGCCAGTTCTCTAGTCTGCATTCTATCTTTTCTTAATTTTCTCTACACTAGTCTTGGAGGTTCTATCAAAAAATTGTCCTCTTCTGATAACTCTAAATGCCTTTCTTAGTCTTTCATTAAAAAAAAAGAAAGAAGATAAAAATCATTTGTGATGACTCAGCAACTCGTATAATATATTCAGATATATTTAAAGGTTTGCTACAGTTACTCCTTATGTTTGAAGAAATAATTGTATGATCAGTATCTCATCTATACTTGTAGGGCACAATCACTTACTGGATAAAGTATTGAACTACCTGCTCATTACTCCATATCCACTATTGTTATCATTTCTGTGCAGACCATAGACACAGACAGTCATAACCTCTCTCTTTCTCTCTCGTGTGTGTGTGTAGGAATACATATGAGATTCATTCTTGATGAGAGTCTCCTAATTATCCTGGCCTGTTTTGCCATTAGTTACTGATCCAGGTTTTGATAAAGGGCTGCATGTGGTAATTGCTTTGTGTTTGCAGCTCAACCAACAGGACCCCCCCCCCCCCCCACGTGCATTCATATACATTGCCACTAGCTGGACATCATCAACTACAGGAGGTCTCACCAGTTCTTGATTAGGTGTTTCACTCAGAGTTTTATTCCTGTCTGAGGGTTCTGCTTAATCTTCTTACAATTTAAGGACCTTTACTACTAATGACCCCTAATTTCACTCTCTGTAATCTTGCTAACATCAGTTTTGCATCACATGAATGACATTGCCAGAAAGTTCTTCTGTAACACAGTATCATACAAATAGGTTCTCTTCTAAACTTCAATGATGTAAAACTGCTAGCTTTTTCAGTAACAAGTGCTTGTCAATTGCTCACATGATATTTGTGTGGTTGTGTGTGTGTGTGTGTGTGTGTGTGTGTGTGTGTGTGTGTGTGATATAGTTACACACTTGCACATAATTTAGAATGGATATGTTATATTTCCTAATTCTTTAACACTGACTGACATTAAAATTAAACTACATGTATATATATATATATATATATTATTAATGAAATTTCAACCAGTTAAGCCATCATTGGACAGGCCAATGATGGCTTAGCTGGCTGAAACTTCAAAGTCACTATCAATATTATTCTTGTTAAGTAATATTTATAAATTTGTACTCTACAAAAAGTATTGAGTAATCCTTCAGTCTAATGTGCAATTGTTTTTGCTGTAACTCTATGTAAAAACAAGCACACATGTATCATCATCATTTAACAGCCTTCTTCTATGCTGGCTTGAGTTGGATGGTATGACTGAAGCTGGTAAGCCAGAGTACTGCACCAGGTTCCACTGTGTGTTTTGGTTTTTTTTATTTCTGGATGCCCTTCCTAATGCCCACTACTTTACAGAGCAGACTGGGTGCCTCTTATGTGGTACCTGCACTAGTGTGGTCTGCTTTAGCATGGTGTTTTTCAGCTATATATACATAGAAGCAGTATTAATACTGAATGGTAATCTCTATACTCTACTTAACCCTTTTGTTACCATATTTCTGTTGAGATGCTCTATTTTTTTCAATTAATTTTAAGCATAACAAAGAATTCAATAAAATGATTTAGTTATCATTATGTTAGTGTTAGGAACATAAATTGTGACTAAGGTTTGGTGGAAGATTCTAATTCAGAACTTTTGAAAACAAGACATTTGTACTACAGAGCCAGAGGCAGTTTCTGCGGGGCTGGTATCAAAAGGGTTAACATGAATGTATTGTTAAGACACAATAATACTGCAGTATTTGCCTTGAGAGATCTTCCTATATAAATGTATAGTGCTTGTACTTTTTAGAACTACATGTTTATATGAGAGGATCTCTCAAGGCAAATACCTAGTAATACGGCATTCTAACAGTAAATCCATGTTAAGTAGGATATAAAGATATACATCATATATATTTTTTATTCGTGATAATATTATTTATTGTTTATTATGCATTTTCTTTTGAAATCAACATCATAATCCATTGTTTAATTCAATATATATATATATATATATATATATATATATATATATAGGTGGCTAAAACTTGGTTTTGAACCATGGTCATTCAAGTATCTATCTTTTTTTTTTTTAATAAGTTTTCATTACATTTATCATGTGGATTTTAAGACAATTTCAACATAGCTCATATATATAAGACTAAGTTACTTGTCTGCTAAATTTTGCTTATTTTATGTACTAGTTGCCAATTATACAAAAGCATATGAAAGTGTGTATATATATATCTATATATAAATAAGAATAAGATCGATATTTAAAATATTGATCTTATCAAGTGGCCAGCATGGGAATAAAAACCATCAAAGGTAATAATTATTTAAAATTATAATACAGGGTATCTAAGAGATACCCTATCTTCGTCTTCACTCCTTATGCCATGTGGACATTTATTGTGGTTTTAGAGTCAAGATTTGACTGCTATTTTTCAGTGTGGCGGTATCTCTTAGATACCCTGTATTATAATTTTAAATAATTTATATATATATATATATATATATATATATATACACACCATATATGTGCATGTATGGAAGTGCATGCTTGAAAATAATTTGCATAAATATTTCATTTTTCTTGACATTGCAAGCCTGTTCTATGTGCAAAGCTATTCCAAACTGTAGTGTCTTTTTTTTTATTTATTTGTATATTTAATTTCTTTGTCACCATCTTTGTCAACTACCATGACAGTGATGCTAATGCTTTCTCAGTTGTTTGTTCTGCTTTTATTCTAAGAAATTCTGTCTCGTTTACTTATTATTTGTTTCGATGTTTTTTTTTTTTCATCTGTATACTACTACTACTACTACTACTACTACTACTCTCTCTCTCTCCCTTGCCCTCAATCTTTCTCTCTGTCTCTTTTGTTTCAATGTATTCTGTTTGTCAAGCATCTTCAGTATCGCTCTTCTTTACTAACCTAATTTTTCAATTGACTCAACAGGCTTCTTGATAAACATAGAGACAAGTCACCACTAACATTAGAGCTGCTCATTCTTTTTCTTTTAAATACTTCTTTTGCATGTTTGCTTTAATTCATTTGAATTCATAATTAACAAAATCTATTTTTATAAAGAATTTTTTTTTTGTTTTTTTTTTACTGATAACATTAAACCTTTTTTTCTATTTTAGTTTTTGTTATATATATATATAATTCATTTCTCGTTTGTTTTCTTTTATTATTATTATTGTGACTATAATTAACTATTATTCATTAATGGTGAACTTCCAGGGAAAGATGGAGAAAATAGGCCTTGCAGTGTTTAGTTTACATTTTAAGTTCAAATCCTGTCAAGGTTAATTTATTTCCATCTTTCCCTTTGTTAATAAAAGAAATACTAATCAAAATATTAATGTTGATTAAATCACCTGTACCCCTCCCTCAAAATTTGTGGCCTTGCTGTGTAAGAAACCATTGTAATTATCATCGTAATCATCATCATCATCATCATCATCGTTGTCTCCGTTTTTATAAACTATTTTTTACTAAATAATTTGGGGTGTGGGTGGGTGGATGGGTGTTATGTGTATTTTGTGACTTTATAGTTTGTGTCTTTCTTGTTTCTTAATGTTGTTGCTGTCCATGTATTAATGTCATTAAGTTACTGTAATGTTTTTGTCACTTCCACCCCACCCCACTCCTAAATAAAGACCTCCTTCGGTCATGAATGACCATAGGATTGCACCTAGAAAGTTTCCCCTCCGAGGTACAAGTCCGGGCAAGGTTGTTTATGGAAGACCAGCATACCAACCTCCCCTCTCCACACCACCAATGGGAAAGGCAAAGGCCAATACAGCTTGGCATCAGCGACATCGTACCTCATTTCTTCAGATGAATGAACTAGAGCAACGTAAAGTAAAGTGTCTTTCTCAGGAACACAATACACAACCCGGTCTGGGAATTGAACTCACTACCTCATGATTGTGAGCCTGTTGCTCTAACAACTGAGCCATGTGCCTTCACCCAAAACACGTAATATTTTGTTATATAAAGGTGGTGAGCTGCCAGAATCATTACCATGCCAGGCAAAATGCTTAACAGCATTTGGTCTGTCTTTACATACTGAGTTCAAATTCCACCAAGGTCAACTTTACCTTTCATCCTTTTGTGGGGGTGGGGGGTCAATAAAATAAGTACCAGTTGACTACTGGGATCAGTGTAATTGATTCCTGCCTGAAGTTGCTGGCCTTGTGCCAAAATTTTAAGCCATTAATTATTTAGCTACATACATTTCACTTTTTTTTTTGTTACAATATTTCTGTTGAAATACCACAGCGTTTGTTGTTTCAATTAATTTTGAAACTAACAGAGTTTATATGAAAATGACTTTGTCGTTATTAAGCTGGAGTTTGAACATAAAGTAATATGAAATTCTGATGGAAGTTTTTAAGATCATTTTAAAACTAGGAATTTGAATCGTAGAACCAGGAGCAGTTTCAAGTGGGTCAGTATCAAAAGGACTCAAAAATGCAAATCATGTTAAAGTTTACTTTATTTTTCATCCTTTTGTTTTGTAATCAATAAAATAAATTATCACCCAAGAACTACATTGATTTTATTCACAAATCTCTCCTCTAAATTGATGGCTTAGCACCTATCTTAGAAATTATTATTAGCAGTACAGATTATTATTATTATTATTATTATTGTTATTATTATTATTATTATTATTATTATTATTATTATTATTATTATTATTATTATTATTATTATTATTATTATTAAGGTGGCAAGCTGGCAGGACCATTAGCATGATGGACCAAATGCTTAGTGGCATTTCTTGTCTCCGTGTTCAGAGTTCAAATCCCACTGAGGTTAACTTTGCCTTTCATCCTTTCGGGGTTGATAAATTGAGTACCAGTTAGGTACTGGGGTTGACGTGATAGACTACCCCACTCCCTTCAAATTCCAGGCCTTGTACCTAGAGTAGAGAAGATTATTATGATTATAAACAATGACTTAATGACTGCAATACAAACAAGACTAGCAACTCTGCTGTGGTGATTCTGTGTAGTTTATTGTTGATAGATTTTGTATTGTCTTTGTGTATAGACTGATGATGTTTGTGATTAATCAGATTTGTATTTTCATGGGTGACATCAGGCCGGGTGGTTATTCTGTCAGTCTTCAAGCATGACTCTTAACACCCTGTTTCAACTTGAGGCATTTGCTGTACATCTGCACACCAAGTGAATCTTGTTGTGGTATTTCGAAATCCTCTCAAATACTTCCTGGTTTTATCAAAAGGTTTCATACTTACACATTAAGGCTAATCAAGTTAGAGTGGTGGGAGATTTCTAAAGATAGTTCCTCCTGAAGCATAACACAAAACATGTACACTTCATCTCCTTCTCTCATTTTGTGCGCACACACACACACACACACACACACACACACACACACGCAAACATATCTCATATATATAATTATATGGGAAATTTCTTTCTGGTTACGTACATTCATTCAGAATTATGTGGTCATTTTCCTTTAACCTATTTGCTACACTATGTATACATAGTTAAATGTAATGTTTCTATCAGTGTCAACTCCTGTTTCAAAATGCACTCCTTTGCTAAGGGCTAAGGAGAATATTCTAAAACCAGTATACATGATGCAATGCTGGTGATGCTTTACAAACACAAGATAAACATATTTCAGTGTAAGAATCTAAAAAAGGAAGATACTTCCTCGAATACAGTATAACTATTAATACATTCACATTACAACTATGTCAGTTTGAATTCAATTGATATTCTATGGCATTTTGGGTGATTGTCGTCTACCATAGCTTCTGATTGATCAATGACTTGAGTGAAATTTTGGAGACAGAAACTATGTGGAAGTCTTTGTGTGTGTGTGTGTGTCTTTATATGGCTTGGTAGAATTGATAGCATACCAAACAAAATGCCCTGCAGTTTATATTTACATCTCTTTATGTGCTTAATTATAATCTCATTGCAGTTAAATTGTTGGAGGGCAATTAAATCAATTACATTCTCTTCCTTCAAAACTGTGGCCATGGGTCAATATTTAGAAACAAGAGAAAAATCATGTAGTTTTTAGTATAAAATAGTGATACATGACTTTTTTCAGAAGGAGATTCCCAAAATTCATGAGAAAAAAACTTTAAGGATTGCCAAATTCTTGAAATAAATTTTATTTTTAATTGCATTATGCAATACAGTAGGATATAAAACTATGTGAACCACCAAAACTTTGCTATGGACAGTTGGTGGTTGACTTGGATCATGTTGTAGGTCGCTGATATAAAACATACTTGCAAGATTATTTCTTTTTATAACTTCACACACACACATACTCATTCATTCTCTTTCTAATTATTTCTCTATTATGCCGAAAGTTTATTCTTGAGCAATTACAAACACAGAGATATCATGTATATTATTATATAAAAATGCCTACTGGAATAAACAAAACCAATATTTCCAATATTGTATTATATAGCTAGTCTTCGACATAACAAAAAGCACTTTTTCTATTTTCTGTTCCCTTCTCCTGTGTTTGTAATATAACAAATATGAAACAATATCATATACAACCAATCAATTGATAAAGGTTTCAAGAAAAAAAAATGGCTGCAACACTGAAGTCATTATTTGTTTTGAAATTTATTATTGGGCATGGATTAACCTTTTAGCTTTGTTTGCATGTAAAAAGCATGATACAACATACACACTTATGTATATATATATTGAAGCATATTTTATTGAAAACTTGATGCTATCGACCTGCTATTATTATAATTACTATTTTCTAACATGGATGGTTGGAAAAATTATATTTTTCTTCTTCTTCTTACTATTATTATTATTATTATTATTATTATTATTATTATTATTAATATTATTATTATTATTATTAAGGCAGTTAGCACGCTGGGCAAAATGCTTAGTGGCATTTCGTCTGTCTTTATGTTCTGAGTTCAAATTCTGCCAAAGTCAACCTCGCTTTTCGTCCTTTCGGGGTTGATAAATTAAGTATTAGTTGCATACTGGATCAATCTAATTGACTGGCCCCCTCCCTGCAAAAATTCAGGCCTTATGCATGTAGTAGAAAGGATTATTATTATTATTATTATTATTATTATTATTATTATTATTATTATTATCATCATTTGACCCACTCACTTCCAACAAATCCACAAAAAAATATTCAATACCTTATGGAGTAATAATGATAAATTAATTTATAACATATCAGTATTTGATAAAATAAAATCATGTTTTCAATTATGTATGTATGTATAATTTTTCTTACCTGTTTGTGGAGTATTGTTTCTGGCAGTGTCATGTGTGTGTCCTCTAGTGTGCAAAAGGGCAGACAGACTATCACATACTTATTTGATGGTGTCTGGTCAGGTATGTATGTCTCCAGATGCTACTTGATATACAATTAGTATTCTATAATAATACTTTTTTTTAGTTGGAAATGAAAAACATCAGTAGACAAACTTTATATTTTGTTCACTGCTAAAATGTCATAAAGTACAATGTTACATTTATATATCCAGTTAAAAATCCTATATCATATTTATTCAGTAATATAGCTATTTGTTTTTCATTTGTAATATATCGGAGTCATATACATCCCTGCTGTATATCAGTTGGGCATTGGATATGTATATTTAGTGTTAAATCCAGGGGGAAAACAAACCAAGAAAATGCAGCTCTAAATTTTTTGTCCCTCTATTTTTTTTTTTTCCCCCTAATTCAGATCTTGCTGATATTTGTAATGGTCTTGACATTGTCTATGATACAAGCACCAGTTATGTACTGGGCTTGATTCAATTGACTTCGCCCCTACCTTTTTAAGGTTTTGTGTCACTGTCAAGAATCTTTATGAGTTGTTTAACCTGTTAGACATGGCACCAAATTTCCATGAAATCATAATTCTATAGTCTTAATGAAGACATTGGATCATGTAGCCTTAGACACATTTTAGTTGGGGGGAAAAAAAAACTAAATGTTCACAGCTGAAATGCCATTTACCATAGGTCTGCTCAATTGAATCTAACCAAAAGGCTAAAATAACAGTGGATATTTCAACACTGTCAACATGTTGGTCCACTACAGTGTTATCTGACCACTTGCTCATTTACATGCACGTGAATTTATCACTGTCCCCAATAAAATAGACCAGCAAAAATTTGAAGGGTCACAAAAAAAATGTTTTGCAATATTTAGTTTTGTTCAGAGCAGTGAACTGGCAGAATCTTTACCACGCACTGGGGTTGATGTAATCGACTTAATCCCTTTGTCTGTCCTTGTTTGTTCCCTCTATGTTTAACCCCTTGTGAGCAATAAAGAAATAAGAATCTTTACCATACCAGGCAAAATGTTTGGTAGCATTTCATCCATATATGTTCATTCTGAGTTCATATTGCATCAAGGTCAACTTTGCCTTTCATCCTTTTGGGGTCAATAAAATAAGAAATCACTTGAGCACTAGGGTTGATGTAATCAACTTATCCCTGCCCCCAAAATTGCTGGCCTTGTGCCAGAATTTGAAACCAGTATTTAATTTTGTTCCTTCATCTCCCCCAGAATAGAACTCTACCTTCCAATCCCGGAGTTGAGGAATTAAATACCAGTCATATACTGAGGTTAATTTAATTATACCTCTCTGTTGAGCTCCATGCCAGTGTAAGGTCCCAGTAACTCCCACTCACCAACAAAATTATTTTTTAGAAGGTTTCTGTTTCCTTTTAAAGCTACATCCTTTTTATTTCATAGTGCTCAATAGAGTACATCAAATAATTCTATAGGGATTTATTTTTCCCCTTTTTTTTTACTCTATTTGTTGGTTATATTTTAGTGAGGGGCATCAGGTTGTGTTGTCTTCTGACTATTTCATGTTTTCCTGCACTATAAAACAGTATAGTTTTACATCCACTTTTTCCCCATACTGGCATGATTTCAACATGTCCTTTGTCTATCTTCAACCCATCCATCCTCTGTGTCTTTTTGGGTTTTTTGTTTTTTTTTTGCTGCACTTGTGGTCAAATGATTTGGTTGAAGCATTTTAAATGTTTATTCATTTATATATGCATACATGTGTATGTGTTGCAGGTTGACTGAACGGAATATTTTCTCCTGATTGTCTCCTTTCATTTGTGTCTTTCCCTGTACTCCTTACTTTCTTTACATACATACATATATATATATATATATATATATATATATATATATATATATATATATGCATATATGTACATATACATACATATGTATATATATATATAACATATTTATATATAAAATATATATTTGTGTGTATATATATATATATATATATATATACACACACATATATATAATTGATGTGTATGTGTGTAACTTCTTGCCTTTGCATGATCTTGAGTTTCTTTTATTATTATTCTTTTTTTATTTTCTGCTTAGTACATTAATGCTGCAGTCCAATTTCTTTCTTTCACCTCTCACCCAGTGTTGCTGCCTCGCTGTGGAACCTGGTAATATAAGAGTGTGGCTACTGGACTTCAAAAACAAAAACAAAAAAAAACAATAACATATTCCAAAACATCTTTTGTCCTACTTTTCGCTAAATGTCTATGGCATGCTGTAACATGTAACAAAATGAAGCCACATTTCTTTTTAAGACATAAATATGCATATTTCTTTTATATTTATATGTACATACACACACAGACACACAAAACTGACTCAGTCTAAACAAGCTGACATTTGCTCTGCATCTTCCTGCAAGCTGTTTCCTGAAGCAACAACACCAAGAAGTCATCATCATCATCATCATCATAATAATAATAATAGAAAGAATTAATATTATCTATGGTAGAAAGGATTATAATCATCATCATCATCATCATTATTATTATTATTATGAGCAGTGGGTTGGCAGAATCATAAGAGTGTTGGACAAAATGTGTTGCAGCATTTGTTCTGGTTCTTTATGTTCTGAGTTCAAACCGCGCCAAAATTTACTTCACTTTCATCCTTCCAATCAGGAAATGGAGTTGATTCAATCAGCTCCAACTTTCTGATCTCGTGCCTGTTTATGAATTTATTTATTTTACTATTTCTATAATTGTCGACCTCGTTACCATGAATTACCATCGTCATTATTATTAAGAATAGAGGAGTAGCAGAATCACAAGTGCCTTAGAGAATTTAACTATATTCTTTTATATACTAACCAAAACTAAGGTATACATAATTTATTATGCTCTTATATTCTCTCTCAAAACTGTTGATCATGTATCTGGAAATCATCAATGAAAATGAAACAAAATACAATTAAGTTTGTTTATATAACAAACATGTCCACATAAAAAGATTTTTAGACAATTTTTAATTAGATTTAAAGCAGCAGTCCCTAACCTTTTTTTTTTTTTTTTTTGCCCAATGGACTGGTTTCATGCAAGAAAGTTTTTCACAGATCAGGGGATCATGTGCATAATTACTACATATATATATAATCACCATCATCATCATTGTTTAATGTCTGCCTTCCATGCTGGCATGGGTTGGATAGTTTGACAAGAGCTGTTCAGGCAGAACTGCTTTGGTATGGTTTTTATGGCTGGATGCCCTTCTTTGACTGCTTTGGTATGGTTTTTATGGCTAGATGCCCCTCCTAAACCAACCACCTTGCAGTGTACTGTATGATATATCCATTACAGCTGATGTTACCAATCATTTTTGTACTAGGGGTTCAGCAGAGTGTTAGGTAGCATTCTGATTATGCAACCCTGCACTCTTCAGAGATAGCCATTATGGAATGAAATATAGCAACTTATATTACGTTTGCAATACATATATAATGTGAAAAACAAAAATAAAAACACCCTGCAGACTGTAGTAATCAATAAAAAGGAAATAATATTTTAGAATATATATTCCTTCTGTCTGGCCTGGTATCAAATGATCCTTGGTCTGGTAGTTGTGGACCCCTAGTTTAACTCTTCAGCATTTTGATTTAGTATGTCAAATGTGATGCATATTTATTTCCATTGATTTGAATTCATCATGTGTTATCTTGTAGCTTCAAGATTTTGATGATGTGGCTGTTTTATTTTTAGAATGATCTAGCTGGTTTGACCATAAAACAGGTAGAATATTTGGGTCGGATACAGCCTGTTTAAATGCTTGAGGGTTTAAGGATTAGAAATTAATCTGAAAATTATCTTGTTGAAAGAGTCAAGTTAAAATTGACTTTATGGTCAATTCCAACTTGACATTTTCACCAGATTTTTTGCTTTGTATTTTTTTTTTTGCGGGGAGGGGGTCTGTTTTCTCTCTGTTGTCATGGGTTTGTTCTTTCATTGAAATGTGTGATCATTCAACTTTATGTAATATATATGACGTGTAAAGTGTTGTTGCTTCCAAAATCTTGCAGTTGATGCACTGCAATGTTGCTAGTGTTCACATGGCTGTCTGTTTTCTGCTGTAAAACAAGACAACTGAGTCAGTGGCTGCAGCCAGGTAGATGCAGCTCTTATCGTTACCCCAGTCTCTCTTCTATTTTTTTTTTCTTCTTCATCTCCTCCCTGTTGTATTCTAGGCAAAATGGGTTCTGATGAACTGTGATATGTTGTCTCAGTTTTCCGGTTCCGAGGAAACCCTGGAAGACTGGCAGGATAGCCCAACACCACGGGGCTCCACTTACAAAGGCAATGGCATGATCAAATCCCAATCATTTCATGAGCAAATCTGGGAAGGCATTCAGAGAAAGTCTCAAGATCTGTTTCGGGGTACGGGGACATTCCTGGGGCGTGGTGTCGGCAAAGAAGAGTCATATGGGCAGGTACTATGAACTGCTTTGTGTGTATTTGTATTTGTTCCAAACTTGTGTCTTATGATGTACTGACCACCTTTAGTATCAGCCACCACCACCACCACTACCACCACTACAGCCGTAACCTAAGTAACCTCTAAAATGGTAGTTCCCTGCTGGTGTACATTGTATTACTTTTTTTTTTTTTAATATTTTGCTGGTTGGTTGGATGGTTGTCTGATTTATATTCTAACTTTGCTAAATTATTATTTTTATCATTATGAAGGATTAGCAAAATTAGTAGAGTGTTGAACAAAATGCATTGTAGTATTTAGTTGCAACCCTTTACATTTTGAGTTTATTCTTGCCAAGGTCAACTTAGCCTTTCATCCTTCTGGGGTTGATAAAATAAGTACCAGTCTAGTACTGGGGTTAACATTATTGATTATACCCTTCATTCCACCAAAGTTATGGCTTTGGGCCTAAGTTAAAAATTATTATATTGTTTTCTTTACAGACATCTATCTTATTAGTACTGCTGCTTATTAATCATGTGATTTCTGCTTCTTCCTCTTCCTCCTTTTTCCTTACCACCCTACAACGATTAGGGACAAATTGTAACACTACTCTATAGCATCCATTATTGTACAAATGATGTATTGGAGAAGTAGGAAGCGCCTGGAATAGTCAGTTTTGGAGCTTCAGATCCCACTAAACGTTATTGAATTGCATTACCTGTTAGCCATCATTTCGTGATCCCATGGTCCCTCAACTTGTTTTCTTTATCTCAAGTTACACCCTGTTGTCTTACAAAAGAAAGGACACATTCAGCAGTTTTGGCTTGGATGCTTTTGATCACACATCTGCTGCTTTAAAATTTACCTGTGGCTTAACAACAACATCAGCTCTATGTTTTCCATATACATATCTATGTTAGTCATACTTATGGGACAATTCAATGAGAATGTTCCATCTTTTATTGTTATCATTTAGTCCAAAAATCAACCCTGATCAAGCAGACCTGATCAAGATTTCTATCCACAACCATGCTAACGTTTTTGTAAACCTAAAACTGTATTATTCAATGTGACCTTCCATTTTTTATGACTTTAGCATGTTATTTGTGGTGGGGTTGGCTATAATTGCCTGCAGGCTGGGTGATGAAACTGAGGATTTCTGCTTTAATTCCAAAAGTTGAATAATACCAGCAGAATTGTACAATTGTACAGGGCTTGCCATTTAGTTCTGTTATAGTATTTCTTGATCAGTTGTTCTCTGGTCATTTGAGACACTTGGCACTTTGCAGTAACATTGTGTTATATTTATATTTTATTCTAGCATTAAAAATAACCTCTGTTTTTACTCTGTAGAGAGGCCTAGCTACAGCCAAAAGAAATATGGCAGGGTAATTAACAGATATTATTGTCAGAAATGTGTTGTAGAAAAATCTGTGAAACCTAGTGCTCAGTGATGCAACAGTGTTAATGTTAACAATCAAATCGCTTCTCCGGCTTCTACTTTCATTGGTTACTTGTGATGGATGTTTAGCTCTTTCAGACTGCTAAATTCTTCAATTGCTTTGTCACAATCATCTTGTTGTTTATTGAAGAAATAATGTTGAAAAGATATTCTGAGGAAGCAAAATGAGACAGCTTTGTTACATGAGGATCAAGACTCTTGCCTGGTTAACATCACATGTATTTCAATGATATCTGGTGATGGGAGTCTGAACCCAAACCTGGGCCTCAACTTACCAGAAGTTTTCCACTTCTCTAAAACGCTAGCACAACACCCAATAAATTTCTTTCCAACCCATTCTATAATTCTAATCAATTCCACCTCACTACAATGCTAATACAACTCTCTCTCTCTCTCTCTCTCTCTCTCTCTCTCTCTCTCTCTCTCTCTCTCTCTCTCTCTCTCTCTCTCTCTCTCTCTCTCTCTCTCTCTCTCTCTCTCTCTTAATGCAATTAGAAGGTTAAATATTAATGATGTTAATAAGAACAAGGGTACTGGACTGCTTAAGAATATTCAGTGGCCTTGATATTTTAAGTATAACAACTTGTTTATATATATTTAAAATGGCAAGAGAAAAAGAAAATGACTGTCCATTTCAGTTAACATACTTTGTTCCATAAAATCCTCAGAATTTTGAGATCTATTTGCACAAAACCATGCTACCCTCAATGGGCCGTCATTTTCTCTCTTTCTAAACCTCTTAAACATTTCTAAGGACGTTTTATATCAGAAATATCAGGGCCATTAATTATTTTCAAGGCAACATTCTAATCTTCATCTTTTCTCTTATATTGATATTTAATCTTCAAACTGTATTAATGTGGCTTTCCAACATACCACTCATATATATATATATATATATATATATATATATATGCTCACACACATACACACATGTGTGATTACTTAATATAAAGCTGAGTATTCAAATGATTAAATTTAATTAGTTTTGTTTTTATTCATTTAAATGATATTTTAATCTCAACCATTTTAAAATTTGCCTAATGCAATTATTGACAGTATTAATAATGCCACAAAAATGAATGTCACTCAATTTAAAAACATTTAAAGTAGATGATTTTTTTTCATCAAAACAGGGTGTGTGAATTGAAAATCAAGTCGTATAAAATCTTGTGGCAGAATCATATTTATGAGACATTGAATCTACAGGTTTGATGTTCACATTATACCTGAAATTTCTTGTTTCTTTTTTTTTCATGATATAATCATACAATTCATTCATGTCAGTGTGCATGCCAATTAATTACCATAATTTTTCTATCAGATTTCACCTTTTAGCATTCAGCTTACCAAATTATGGAATACCAGATTACTCTGTCAAATCAAGTGCAATGCTTATTTATTCACCTTGTTTTGAATTAATCATGCATAACTCAAGATTTCAGTGATGTGGTTGTTTATTTTTAGAAGGATATTGTAGGGTAGATGCGGAAAACCAGATCTGCTTGGTTTGGACATCAAAAAGGTAGAATTTTGGGACCAGATATGGTTGGTTTAATGTTAAAGGGTTAAAATGTAAGACTTGTGTAGCCAACTGCTGCTCTTGGATTTTCTTACTTTTGAAAAACTCTTTGATTATTCTAGTAGTATATACATCAACTCATTGTCATGAAAATCAATGACTGATCCAAATGACTTTTGATATGTTGAAGTGTTGTCCTCACCCAGATTTCCAGATTGGCTATACTTTTATTGATGCTGTTGGTCTCATGAATCGTATCACCTGACATTGCTACCACAATGTTTAGTTTTCAAATTCATGTACTTGGGATGAATTTCTTCTCTTGTATGATGCTGAATAGCTATCCAACCCAAACAAATTAAACTTCAACACAAAATATTTTACAAGTCTGTCAGGAACCATTTCTAATACTTCTGAGTTAGTTCAATTTACATACAGTGGTTTTTCAAGAAAAATAGATATTGTTTCATAGACAACACATTCACAAGCCTAAACTGCTTTAATTGTTTTTTTTTTTGTACTTGATATCTGAACATTGTTCAAAATGATGACAGTCATTTTTCCTGTCCATCATCAACAATCAGTAAATGCATTAGTGCATTCATTCAGTATCCTATTACTGTTGCCCTGATGTCAAGTATATATGAGTAGCAATGGCTCAAAAAGTACATTTCAGCTTATACAGATAAACAATTGTTGATCGTGTCTCTGATGATCAGCTTTTTCATTTGTCTATCACAAGGGGTCTTATGAAAACAGAAATAGTTATTATTAATTATTTGATTTATTTAGATTATAATATAATATACTAGAATTCAAGTGATTTCTTTCTAATAGGTTCCGGTTCTCTAAATTATTGATGTTTATCTTTGTGGCTTAATAACACTGTCAATAATTGCATTATGCTAATTAGACATTTGTATTTAAACATACATTGTCTAAAAGAATTTTAAAAAAATATGTTTATTATATATTTTGAGCCATAAATGAAATTAATAAACAGATGATTATCAGTTTGATCAGTATACTCATGACTTTAAACTAAGTGACACAACTACACATAACATATATATTTATACACGCGCACGCACACACACACACACACACATACACACACACACACACACACGTGTATAAAGTAGATTTGAGATATCAATTTGGGATATTTTGTCTTGGAACAGATGTCTCTTACTACTAGTATTTTTACTCAAATAATGCCTTTTGTTCACATTTAAGTTGTGCATGCATTTATTATGTAGCAAAATATTAGTTCTAAGATTTCAAATAAAAGGGTTATTTATAAAGTTTAAAAATCTACTCAAGCATTAAAAAGAATATCTATTTACATGGATTGCATATGAATGGATATTTTGTTATAAATTCTCATTACAGGATTTTCTTTACTTATAAATATGAATATTTAACGAAGAAAACCAAACTATAACTTATTGCAAATATATATTATATTAATATATGTGTATTTGTTTTATATTTTATTAACTTTAAGAATTAATTTATTACAGCACTGATAATTTATGTTTATTTTACAAATTGATGTGTTGTAATTATTATTCTAAGCTCATTATTTCTTTTTTTTATGGGATTGTAATTTGACTAATTAGTAACAAAATTATATTGGTCAATGAAAAATTGCTTGGTCACTAAGGATTGGCATAAATGTCATGACATTTTCAGTGAAGTCCGATAATCTTACAAGGGAATTGAAGTTAAGTTGCTGACTAACAACAATATCAACAACTGTATTCTAATGTAGCTCTAATTCTGAGCTTTTATTTATTTTTTTTTAAAAACTTTTTTCTTTGTAATCTTCAAATTATGCTTTGAATTTTTATCTTCACTTCTTAAGATCTGAATTTCTTTAATTTCTTCTGATTTGAATTTCTTTAGTTTTTGAGATCCAAACAACTCAAAAACTGAAATTCACTTGATTAGTTTTTGCGATTTGGGATCAAGAGTTCTAATGCTCTCAATGGCACTGACAGTTTAAGGGAAACTTCTATCAATTATAATGAATTTTTAAAATAATTTACAGATGTACTAATTCTTCGTCCTTGACTACATACCATCTTCCTTAATTTTCCTTTCCTGCTGTCATTTGCTTACCATATTAGTGGTTTATTCTAACCTATATTAGTGGTTTCAACTAATCTTATTTGATGTGCTATTCTGTTTCCTCTTTATTCATTTGTTAATATCTTTTAAAAAAATACAAAAAAAAAGATGTATATTTATGGATTAAAAACCAAAGAAAAATATCCTGTTATAAATGTTTGCTTTGGAGGTTTCTATTTACCAAAGGTCTTTTGTGGTTTATTGAATATATTGATTAATGAGGTAAACTGCATTTGAAATTAATCTGCTGTCTGCTCTGGCCAGTGTGCATTTTGCAGAGAACCAGCTCATTACTTGACTTACATACCATAGCTGATACTAGGTACTAGAGCAAAATAAATAGTAGTCCAGTGGCTACATGTCACCATTCCTAGTAAAAAAGTTGGGTGTCCATATCTAAGTTTAGGCCTGAAGCTCAATGTAAAAAAAAATATTGCAACTCATTTATTTGCTTGTAGAGTAAACTAATAACTGAAATACTAACTCATAAAGTACCAAGCCATCTGGTACTAGACATGTCTAGTATCAGTTGGAGACCCATCAAGTCAATATCAAATCTTGGTATCAGACAAAAGTAAAGGAGAATAGATTGGAGAATAGTCTCTACCTCTCAGTTAAATTGTTAGCATATCAAATATAAAAAAAAAATCCTCTGCTCCTCCAGTATGGAAATATTGAAATTGACCAACCTGTTTATTAATATTAAATTGGCGGACTGGCAGAATTGTCAGTGTATCAGTCGGAATGCTTTGCGGCATTTCTTCCAGTTCTTTATGTTCAGCTCTCACCAAAGTCAGCTTTGCCTTTCATCCTTTTCCGGTTGATGAATTAGAATACCAGTCAAGTATTGAGGTCGAAGTAACTAATATGCTTCCCCACCCTGAAAAATTGCTGGCCTCATACCAAAATTAGAATATTAAATTAATCACTGGTGACTGGAAACCTCCAATGTAAGAAGTGTGTGTAATACACAAACACACACACACACACACACACACAAGTTATGTCTACATTTTTCTTACCTACTAAAAATTACAAATTTTTCGAATTTTAATCACTATTTTTGTTAAAATATATAGGTGCATTGAGTTTTTAATTGTATTTTTAAAAATATTACATAGTTATAATTTATTTAATGCTTTATTTTTTTTATTGTTATAATTTTAGTTTATGTTTTTTTTTTATATTAATCTTAAAATATTTAATTGTTATACTTAAAAAAATATTAAATTTTAAAAACAATGATAATCTTGTATAATTTTGTTCAGAATCTAAAAATATTCATTTTGTTTATTTTGTGTTTAAGTGTAACTTAATTATTTATGTATGTAGTATTGTTTTAATTTTGTTCTTTTGTTTTAAAAAAAATTTAATGTGGTCATTTGGTTATGCAAATAATTTCTCTCTCCATTACGTTTATGCAAATAACTTATCTTTGTTTAATGTTTTTATGTAAAATCATTTAGTCCTACATTGTCTGCTTCAGTTTATCATCATTTACGTAAAAGTTATAGTTGTTTTTTTTATTTATTTTTGTTTTTTTTTTACCTTTGCAACACTGGAATGCATTATTCAAAGACATTTTTTAAAATCTAAATATCTTAAATATCTAAGAAATCTTTTAGCAAAATCTAATACTTTTCCGGGATATTGTTATTGTCAGTAATATCACATTCTCTTAATGATACTGATATAAATTAGTTAATTGATAAAATTTTTTAATGGCTATTTTCTCTATACTATTCCCCCATCCTAATTCCCACAAAATACATAATATCTATGAAAATATTAACAACACAAATATACAAACATTTTGGAATGGAAACTATCCCAAACAATAAAGTTGATGTAAAGTAGAAGTTAAGATAATAAAATTATAATAATTAATGCAGTTATAATTTCACATCTTAGTATTACTTCAGCAAATGTGTTGAGTTCCTGGAAAGGGTACATCATTTTGATTACTGACAACAGATTGCACTCCCATTCTATGGTTAAGTTGTTAGCATTAAAGACATTGTGCTGTAACATGCTTGATCTAACAACATACTAATACTTGAAATTTCAAAAGCCATTTCATCCATAGAATAAGTAAAGATGATCATTAAAATAACAATGGATTTGTTTTTGAATTGCTGTTTTTTTTTTGTTTTTTTTTCCTACGTATTTGTTGTATGGTGGGCTGTACCATATAAACTTTCAAAAGAAATTTAGAAATCAAAGATAAAGAAGAGGCCACTTATATTCCATGTGCAGTGTTTGATATTGATAAGGCACAGACATTTAAAAGTGGATCGAAAGCAAACTCTGCCTTTCAGTGATGCTTTACATTATCCACTGTCCTATCCCAATTTCTAGATAGAAATGTTTGGCTAATTTTCACTTGCTGAAACATGCTCAAACTTTTCATTTAGAATTTCCTTTAAGTCTCCTTTCTGATGTATGACAGATGACAGTTTAACATTATCTTACTTCAAATACACTAGTGTGTACACTCAATAGTACAAAATTAGTGTGGGAATAAGATCTATGTATGTATGTATTTATGTTTGTTGGTGTGTTGAGTTGGATTCTTTTATGTTAAAATAAATAGCTTAGCCTTCAATAAACAGATATTGATAAAAATAATTACCTGACTGAAATATGTATTGAGGTCAACCTAACTATTTGAAGGTATGATCACATTTCAGTGACTGAAACCTGTAAGTTAATAAAGGTATTTGTATTAAATACTTTATCTAAAAAAGTATTTCAAATTAATTGGTTAGTTTGAGTTTTTACAATATATTTATATGTCCAATATAAACGATAAAGACTAATGAAGCAGAGCACCAAACTAGATGCATGACAGCTAATTTTGTTAACTTGCATTCTGATTTTAAATCATATCGGGAACTGATTCTGCATTAATTCACTTATGACCTTTAAATACTAGTTATATTCTGGAGTTGACTCAACTATGCTCTACATCTAAAAAAAGATCATATAAAATCTTGTCATTATTTTCACATCAAAATTTGGGCATTTGATATACATTTAGAAGTATTTTAAATTTTCCTCTTTTGCAAACAAAACCAATTTTCGTTTGTCTTTTCCTGTAGTTATTCCATTTTGATATAAAACCTTAACTGAACCACATTCTTCATATAGAAATTTCTTACCTCTGTATGAAACTCATGTATTTCCTTCTAATTCAGGCCTTTCATTCCCTCCATCCCTCTCTCTTTCATAGACATTTAATTAGATCAAATTTCCTTGTTTCCTCCAATTCCTCACAAAGCAACATACCACATCCTTCATATCCTGAAATCCCAATCTTTCTCTCTCTCTCTCTCTCTCTCTCTCTCTCACACACACATTTTCATCAATACATACATACTAGCTAATTATCTACTAACAACTCTAGTTTATTAGCTATAGGCATAAACCTAATCTTTCCTCAATATTTGATTTGTCTTTATTTCTACAATAGTCAGAACAAGGTATGTAGAATTTTATTTTAAAGAATTTGTCTGCATGACAATTCACCAGTTTCATTTTACATAGTCCCAAACAAGTGACAATGTTTAAATTGGTTTTGCAGCATTGTACCCTCCTCTAGTAGATTTGCATTATGTTTATCCATGTATACTATGTCCCTTGTACACAGGATATTATGGATTATTTGGAAATTTTTTCTGAAATTATTTAAAAAATTTTTGCTTATATTTTCTTTGATTTATACCATCATTTCATCTTTTGTTTTTTTTGTTTTTTTACTCTCATGTTGGGTCTAAACTATAGATAACCCTTGACAACATCTTACCATTCCGCCCGCCAAGACCAACATCTGCGACATCTTTGAATGTGCTCTTGGTAAAGTCATCAAATTTTGTTTAGCACGCGCAGATTTTCTTTTTTTCTTTTTCCAAAAAGAATTTGTGCCTTGAGCATTGCCTGTGTTGGGTTTGTTCGCTTGGTATTTGGACTGGTTTCTCTGGTTTTTTACTTTGAAATTTTGATTTTTATTTATTTAGTTTTGGCTTTGTTTGAAAAAAAAATTTAACAGCTACAAGAAAATTTTACTAACCACTCTTAAAAATGCTACATGCTGTTTTCTACATTTTAAAGCATTTGCGAGAATTAGGTTTGATTTAGCTATTATCCCTCTATTTCCTTGTTACTTCCATTGGTCACTGTTAATTCCATAGGCTATTCAGTGGATTAGCAAAATCAGCAGAGCATCAGACAATTTACCTTGTGACTGTTATGTCTTCCGTCTATGCTCTGCATTAAAATCCTGTTGAGATCCACTCTATCTTTTATCCCTCAACTGTCAGTAAAATAAAGTACCAATCTGGTAATGAAGCTTTAATTAACTATAAGAATTAACTATTCCTATTCTCCAAATGTGTCATTCTACTTATGTTTGAATCCAATTAATTAGGTAAGGACATCAAAATATGTGTATTGTGATGATACACAGGCACCAGTGACATGTCTGCATATCAGTCTGTTATCAGCTAATTTCTTTATATTGTTGCAATAGTTGTATGATGACACCTGCTCACTGGAAATGAATATCCAGTGGTTTTGATGTCTTTCATTTCTCTTGCTTCTCGGCTTTCCTGTGAAGGTCTTCATCAGCAGATTTCAAAGATAGATATCCGGCTGACCTCAGTTATCCTGACCTGGTCTTACTGGCAAGCTGGGGTAATGATTGTTGCATCATGCTGTTAATAACACAATTTCAGTTTAGCAAATCTGCTTTTACTTAATTATAAGATTCAGAAGTATCAGATAAACATTCATTCATATAGAAATCAATAGTGTATGTTGAATAACATTGTTGCATGATGAAGTTTATGCTTTGAGCTGGTATTTTAAAGTTCATAAGATGTTGATTTATGCATTGCATTCCTGGGGGAAAGGATATTAGGATATAAATTTTGGAAATGACCCCCAGACTTTGACTCTATTCTCTCACAATTCAGATGTTAATTTTTGAGGAGTATCCAGAAGACAACAAATGATGAAGTACTAACAATGGCAAAAACTAAGCATGGACACCATCAAAGAGAAAAAACTAAAATATTTTGGACACTTAGATAAAATAATTTACAGAAATTTTTAATAGAAAGCAAAAGGAAAGGGGAAAACCAAGAAGTATGCTGACAGATAATACTGAGTTGAATAAACTTTAAATAGAAGCATAATAGGCCAAGCAACCTCTCAGAGGCCATCTTGAAAAAATTCATCTGTGTCATAGCTTGAAATACAGAGTTTAATTCTTCCTTGCAATGAACTTTGTCTACTTGCCTTGTTCTAGATACACTCCATGAAGAGTAACTATTTATCAGTTATGCTGCTATTGCCCAATGGATTCTAGGTATTATAACTATTCCTGTTATATACACCGAAATATTGTTGTGATATGTGGTGAAATCCTTTAATACCATTGATTGCTAATTAATAAACAGGTTCACATCCTTTGATTGGCATTCTTGCTGAAGCCCTTTTCTTTTATGTTTCGGGCATATTCTGGATTCGATTTTAAGGTTGTTACGTGTGGATCCTAGTTTGAAGATTGTAGAGAGTATTTGAGGGTAATTTAACTGTTAAAACAAGCAGGTTGGGTGAAACAATAGTTATTCCCTTATTAGTTCAGATTGCAGTCATAATGGTCAGTGGTATTACAAGATATATTTTCTAGATGCCCACCACCTGTTTAATTAGAATCATCTCTGTGAGTCTGTATATGTTCTCTCTCGTAGTGATCTATCTTTTGCCTGACATCTTTTTCCCTGCTGTTTATTTTAAGTTTTAATAAGTTTGGTAGCAGAGCCAGGTGTAGAAGCTGATTCTTTAGATTTTAAAGAAAATGCATTTTTGATCAATTTTAGTGTTTTTATTGAATGCTGGGAATGACCCTGTGATAATTTGCTTCATGAAACTGTGTCATGAGCATTTTAACTGTTTAAGTGTTTGATTACAAGGATCATATAACGGAACTATTGTCTCTAAGTGCTCTAAGTGAGCAACTATCAACATTGCCTCTTTGAACAGAATTGCTTTTCCATATTTAATATCTAAGAAAATAGATCCATACCTTTTTTTTATATGTAACAATGCACATGATACCCTAATGTATTCTTGTTCTCTTCATACATACTCTCACATCTGCTACAACAGTGAGAAATACATTCTGGTTTGTTGTGTGTGCTTTACTCTTAACAAAACGGTCTCTATTAACAAGAATTAATTACTCCTACCTTAACTCTTAACTGTGTGATTTCTTTTAACAAAATGCACACTTCAACTTCTTCATTTCTGCATCACATGGCTTGGAAAATTTTGCATTATGTTGTTCCATGATTTTTTTTTTTTTTATATCAAAGAAATTTAAATTATATCTCCATAGCAACTGTGTAAATAAATAATCTTTTTTGTGCATAAATATCAGGTGAGAAATTAGCATAACAAATGTTTTCTTTTGATTGCTTGAGGGCAAGGATAAAATATTGAACAACTGGGCGATAAAGCTTGTAAGTTTTTTTCTTCTACTGGTTTCAATTATTTTCCCACTTTAGCACTTCCACATGATCTTTGTGTGCTTTTAGCAAAGTTCACTCAGCTGCAAGAATTCAAACTAGAGCCTCACTCAGTTCTCTCCTTGCCTGAGTGTTGTTTCCTGAAGACAGAGACCTGCAGATGCTTTCAGGCATTAGCCACATCAGTTCTATCAATCTGTGATAACCTACAAAGGACATGATGCTACTTCTACTTCCCAAAGTCATTCATAGGTTTTTTTTTTGTTTTTGTTTTTTAAACTATCCAAGAGATCTATGAAGTACATTTTCTGTTAGCAGTACTACTTTGTGTCCCTGGCTAAGACATTTACCTGCTGGCATTACCTAGTCTGAAGTAAATACTACAGAGTAATATAGTTCATTGTTGTAAAATTGTACTAAGTATTCTTGTGGACCTAGAGAGAATAATGGGAAACCATTCCAGTATTATTTCTCACTGAATTCTCTGTGTGAATACTTGGACTTCATTCAATGTCCTTATAAACTAATTGGTATGTAACTAACCACCTTTACCATCATCTCTACATTTGTAATTAGATAGACAATCTCTTAACAGAAATACTATTGTTTTATTTACATTACTAGGAATGGAGTAATAACTGTATTTACTGATGAATTTAAATCTTACCACAGGTAAAAACCTGTGAGAGACTAATGTTGTTAACCTGCCGAATGTTATTATCTCCCAACCACAGCATCATGAAAGTTGGAATAACTTCACAAACAGTTTGATGCAGGACATTACAAACTGGTTTACTTACTTGCTACTTACAACATATGGTGACAAAGATTGTAAAAGTCAAAGGAATTGCATGGAGGATTTTACATATAGCTTCTGCAGAAGGGGCAATATCTGGCTTCTTCATGCCCTCCAAAATTGGTGAGAGCAAGAGAGTTGATGCTCAGCATAAACATCTGCTGAGTTGATTGTTGCCAAGAAAGACATGAGTGGGGAGTAAATCCTTGTAGGTTGATATTTTGTAGCAGGAGGATTGGAAGAAAGTGATTTGTGCAAAGGCTTTGGGTGGGATAAAGAGAGGAAGAGATATGTGTGTATCAGGTGTTCTTGGTATACAGGTTACCTATGCATTTTGGGCAATTATTCTCTAATGTAGCATCTGGTTGACCAATGCCTCCTCACACATGGAATTTGATAGACAGTAACTTTGTCGAAGACTGTTGTGTGTGTCTGTATATCTTTTGTTGGTATATATTGACAAAAAATGAGATCATTAGCAAGAAAAACTGATAGACTAGTGCTTTTGAACTAAGTCTGCATCAATTTACACAGACAGTTCCTTGTTATTCTTGCTAGCAGAAAAAAACGCAAATCAAGGATTGACTTGCTGAGAATCTGTAAGCAATAATATTAATGTTCATCAGTAACAACATAAAATAAATATATAAAAGAATTTGCCAACATTCAGTATGTTTTTGGCATGCATTTTCCCTCTTGTTTGGGATTATTCCAGTGTCAACCATTGGAAGCATGCTTTCAGAATTCCTAATCTTCCAACTCTAAGCTGGACACATGATTTCTCTAAGATCTTCCCAGACAAGTATATTTTTGCTTTTTCAAATAGACACATTGTTGCATTTTATAATAATGGGGCATTATTTTATCACACATTTCCTTTCTCGCCCTCTCAATTAATTTAGGGAATTATGTTTTAATTGAAAGCCAATTAATATTATTGGCCTGATTTCAAATATTCCAACTGCATCATTTACCTGATTAATGACTTTGGATAAAACATGAATGCTACAACATTTTTCCTCTTCTATAAAAGTCCCAGGTTTTCATGCCTGTATAAGAAACCACTGTTTTTATTTTTATTATTGGTTGGCAAACACAATCCCATGTTAGGAAGAATCATCTTTAGTATTTAACTACATTCTAATTCAAATCCCCACTGAAGCTAAACTATATCATTCTGCCTTTTGAGGCTAATTTAGTTCTATTTTCGGCTCTAAAATCTAAGGCCTTGACCCTAAATCCTTATTTGTAATATTGGCAGAACTGTTACAGTATCAGACAAAATGCTTTGCAGTATCTATTCTAGCTGTTAACATCCTGTGTTCAAATCTTACTGATGTTAGCTTTGCCTTTCATCTTCCCACACAAGTACTGAGATCAATTGTTCTCCTCTGCCCAAATTTTTGGCTTTGACTTTGTCAAAAATTATTAAGAGTGGTAGATTGGCATAATTATTAGAGCAGCAGACAAAATGCCTTGCAGTATTTGTCCCAGCTCCTTATGTTCATAGTTCAAATTCCTGTAAAGGCAACTTTGCTTTTGATCCTTTTTTTATGGCTGGTTAAATAAATTACCAGCCAAGTACTAGAGTTGATTAAATCAACTTACCCCAACATATACATGCAACAAATTGCTGGCCATCTGCCTAATCTAAAAAAGATTACTAACATTATGAAAACAAGATAGAGAATGGTGTAGATGGCAGGGTACTTGATTAAAAGGTTTCTTACTTTTAGTTCTATCTAGTGTTACATTTCAACCATGCTCAACTTTGCCTCCATCTTTAAGTACTAGGCATGTATTTTGATTGATTATATTGACTGCATTACCCCTGCCTCCTACAGTATATGACCCTGCACCAGTTTATGATATCATTATTATGGAAAACAATAAGGCAGTGAGCTAGCAGAATCGTTAGCATGCTGGACGAAATGCTTGGCGGCATTTTATCTGTCCATATGTTCTGAGTTCAAATTCTGCCATGGTCGACTTTGCCTTTCGTCCTTTTGGGGTCGATAAAATAAGTACCAGTGAAACACTGGGGTTGATGTAATCGACTTGTCCTTTCCCACAAAATTTCAGGCCTTGTGCCTTTAGTAGAAAGAATTATTATGGAATACAATAGTGCTCTAAACTAAATTGCCTGACTGTATTTTGATCCAGCCTTCTATTATTCTATGTTTGATCCCTTCACATATCAACTTTACCTTTCTCTAGTAGTTATTATATTGAGCGCAAACCATGTTTCCTTTATAATACCCATTCCTACCGTTACAAATCTGCACTTCCGTATGATAACTGATATTATATTATCACTTAGAATTCATACTGCTTCATCTTTATTTTATTTACCTAATGCTTTTATCTAAACTCTTCAAAGTAATCAGCATAACATGATGCATTCCAGTTTCTTAGTTCCTTTTACTCTTTTACTGGTTTCAGACAATGAGCTGTGACCATACTGGGGTACTGCATTTTTATGTTTTTGTGTTTGTTTTGTTTTACTTACATCAAACTTACTAATACTATATAGTGTGTGTGTGTGTGTGCTTGTATATATGCATATATATATATATATATATATATATATATATATACACATGATATATGCATAGCTTACAGTTAAATATTTCTTTGTTGTTTTTATGAATATGTGCTAATGGGATGAACTCACTTCTATTTTTTAGTTATCCACAAACTAAAAAGAATATTTATACTCTTACATACATATTCATATATGGAAATGTGTGTGTCTTGATGTACACACACACACATATAGATATAAACAGTCACACGCATACATAAAGATTATTTTAATTTATATTTGTGTTTCTATGAGTAATATAATTGTTATTGTTGTTAAAACCATTTTGTCATAATTTATTCATAGGTTATATATTTCTCTCAAACAATATGTATGGGTTATAGTTTAGTCAAAACTTTCTTATTTCAGTTTTTCTTGTTATTCAATATTTCAGTTTTTCTTTCATGTATAATTTCAGTGAAATCCACTTGAAAACCTTAAATGTTATAGTTTAAACAAAAAACACAATACAAAAAAAACAACCATGGATGTTTGACAGTTAATGGTTGTAATAATATTTGTCTACTGTCTTCTCTTGATGTCAGGGTAAGAAAGCAATGAGTCAGTATTCCCAGCAGACATTCCGGCGAAGTGTTGACATGAAGACACGTCTTGAAGAAGCAATTCTCGGCCATTCAAATGCCAGGACAGAAATGATGCTAAGGCGACGCCAAACAAGCTTCAGTAACTCAGGTATTTCATGGCACTAAAACAGTTTACTTTGTTGGTTTTGTTTAGCATAAGGTTAAGCAGTGTTTTCTCCTGTTTTAAGTTACATCCGGTGTGATTGTAGGGTTTTGATGTAAGGGAGATTTGGCTGTTGTTTCTAACAGGTCATGTGACCATGCAAATGTTTCTTGCCTTAATTAATTGAATTGACCAACTGTCTTGGGAGTAATGGAGAGTCAGTTATTTTTGACTAGATTCAGAATACTCCATACCTTCCAAGCTAGAGGATAATAATGAACTTATTGTATACAATGCTCAGGTGCATTATCAATAATAATACAAAGTTCCTGGCTTTGACTAAAAGAAAATACAGGAGATTCACTTGTGATTTTATTCAATATTATTTCCCTCTCAGATTCACACACTTATCGCAGCACCTCCTCATATTTATTGAAAATGTGAAGGAACAGCTGTTCTAGTTTGGGTACTAACCAATTCTCTGAAAAATAAGCAGGATGTATTCTGGCCCTATATTTTCTGTTATGATCAACATACTGAACCCTCAAAAGTCTGGTTTAATTTTTGCTGTAAAGTAAAAACGATTGAGAAGATAATGTATATTGGAGTACAGACTTATGAGTAGTCACAAATTTGTATTAGATTAGAGATTCCTCTCTTTGTCTTTCTCTCTCCCTCCTCACCCCATACCTATCATGTTTACCCTACAAACATCAATTTGCATACCTTCAGGTTGAATAACAATCACAGCAATCTTCACTGGTCTTGTAAAAGTTCAGGGCATCATCCTTCTCCTTGTAGTGAATGATAACCAAAGTGAATATCCTTAGGCCATCATGTTTTATTTTTCTGTGGAGTATACTGTTCCAGAATTTGTGTAATAGGAAGTTTATTGAAGGAGATTTACAGAAGGAGTTATATTGATGTTTGGATAGTCTCTATTTGCTTAGCAAGAGAATAAAGACCAAGTGTCTTTTGGAAAACAAAGAAGAATATTATAAACTAGGAGATTATCTGTTCCCCACCAACTTAGTTTTGCAAAAATCAAAATGAACCTGTTACACAGTGTCTTAAAAAGATAACTCGAAAAAGCTTCATCAATGAAATGATGGAAATGAGCTGTATAGAAAGATAGGGATGGAGCTAGTGAAGGAATGAATTAAACTTCTAAAAGTTATTTGTTTGTATTATTGTTTAACTCTGAGTCAACCATGATCCAGCAGACTTTTGCTCAAAGGCATTCAAGCGGTGATACTCTCATCTTTTTGTTTTCAGGCATGGTATCTAGAATTATATAATCCCTTACTGTTTTTAGATGGTAGGGTGTCATTTGAGGAAGATTTGGTCGCTATTTCCTATGAGTGAAGCAGCTCTGTACAGGCTCCTTCATGTAAATATATGGTAACATTGTCATAGAAAAAGATATTGTTGATAATGCTGTGATACTTTTATGAGTTGGTGATATTTTGCTGTAGATGGTTGTTAAGGGTTTATTGAATAGTTAATTCTCTCCTGTGATGAGTATTTGAGTTAGTATGGGACATAACTATTCAAATTTATTTCTCAGGTGACCGTACACCTCCATCAGGGGGCTCGGAAGGAAGTCGTCTTCGCTGGCGGAAGGACCAATTCCAATGGAAACAGCCTCATGAGCACTATGAAAGGTATGTACTGCATCCCGGTGAAATCTAAACCATTTTATGTTTTGTAGGATTATCACTGGCTTCTCTTCAAATCATGGAATGTGAAACTAATGAAGGTTACGCAATATCTCATGACAATCAGAAATGTTGATTTAAGTCTTAATAACATTTTTATGAAACTTTGTTATTTAACCTTTATGCAAGTGACTGACCAAAAGATGGTTATACACAATGTTTTATCTGTATTGATGATTTATGCTTGGTGTGCCAAGCAATAATTGTGTCCAGCGCTGGATTAACCATTAAGCAAAATAAGCACATACTTAGGGCATCAAGGGAAGGAGTGGGCACCACAGAAATGGTAAATGGTTTATGGCACAAAAGAAATCAATTTAAACTTGCTAAAATAATATTCAGGATGCCTTTATATAGATACAGATGTGCTACCTAAGATTAATTTTGAGGATCTGATCAAAGACTTTGCGATTTAAAAAAGTAGGAGGAAACTTTTCAAATATAAATAAAATATAATTATACAAAAATAAACATTATTTTCCCTCTTACTGTTTTGTCTTGTTTTGAAAAATAAAACTTTATTTTATGGTTTGTTATTGTTTATATTTTGAATTACATAATCTTTTATGGGGAAAATAAAATCTTTTAAGTACTTAGGGCCTCAATGGGTCTTAATCCAGCCCTGATTATGTTTGTTGTGTATATGTATAGACACATGTCCACAGTGAAATGCTGTTGAGCCATAATGTCATGACATAAGTACATATATACAGAATATTGTTATTATAAGAAGGATAATAATAATAATTTTTCGAATTTAAATAATGTTTTTAGATTACAACAAAAATCATTTATAAATACCACTTAATATTTATTTCTGATTTGTTTGTGTATTTTTGCCCCTTAAAACCGTATATAACTTTATGTGTGATTGCAAATTCAATCAATTAGTCTTATTGTAACTACTTGTTTACCTGACAACAAAGCAATTCAAACATTTTCAGTGTCGAAGTTTTGAATTGAAGAGTTGATAGTTCTCATCCTGTTAGCACTACAGCTATGTGTTTGTGATCAAGGTACTTGTCACTCCACACAGCCTTGTCCACACTGTTGTATGTGGATATATTATAACTAGATATTTATCACTACTGTAATGAATGGAAACACTCTATATTTAATGTTTTTCATTAGTTTGCTGTACAAGTTCAGGTCCACGTAAGCTTGACATAGTCAACAGGAAACCGCTTTACCTTACTTTCTCTTCTAGTACAGCTATAAAATGAATACCTTGTGATATTAACCTGTGTTATTTTACATTTTAAGTTCAAATCCTACCAGTCTTGATTTTTTGTTTTTATTCTTCCCGTGTGACTTGATTTTTTTTTTTTTTTTTTTTAACTGATTCACAACCAGTTGTGATTTAGTACATTAGTTGTACTACTCTGTAGCTCTTTCTAGGTGATTCACAACTAGCATGATAAGACTTGTGTGGTTAATTGAAAGTTAATCCTAGTGAGACTTGAACTCCAGCTGTTTTTATCTGTTATCCTTTGCTTATTTCAGTCTTTGAACTGTGCCTTTGCTGAAGCACAGACTTGAAGGGTTTAGTCAAACAAATTAACCTCAGTACTTATTTTCTTAAGTCTGAAATATGTTGATTTCTTTTGCTGAACTGCTAAGTTATGAGGACATAAACAAACCAACACCAGTTGCCAGGCAGTAGGGTGGGGGGAAACACAATCACAAAAGCGCACACACACACACACACACACATACATATACACACACAAACACATATATATATATATATATACATATATACACGCACACACACACACACACACACATATATATATGACAAGCTTCCACACAGTTTCTGTCTGCCAAATTTACACACAAGGAATTGATCAGACTAGGGGTACAGTAGATAGTGCTGCAGAGTGGACTGAACTTAAAAACACATTGTTGCAAAGCATGCTTCTTAACCACATTGCCATACCTGTACCATTTTCCTTCAGAGCAGGTACATCCATTCCACCCATATTCACTTTGAAAACCAAGATAAAAGGGGTTTCAAACAATACCAATTGTCTTTAAGAAAGGAGGAAACAGCTGATAAATATTTTTGTTGTATGATGTTATGAAACATGATGTTGCTCTTAAGTGATGTTTATCATTATTAAACATTTCATCTCTTTCTCTTCCGTTTCATCTCTCTAACCAGTCAAAAGTTCAGTCGTGATGTGGAAGTCGATGCCCATGTAGAAGGCAACCTTGCTTCAGAAGTCAGCATGGTAGCGCTTGATACTTTGGAACTCATCGTACAGGTTTGTTACCTTTTACTTTGTTCTTGTCTATATTTTGCTAATTTTGTTTGTGGCCATCCCTGTCTGTGTGTTCCTTGTACATGATGAGTAATGTACAGTATGAAGTACCTTGGAGCAAGAGATAAGTTCTCTGTGATCCAAGTCTATAATCACAGTTTCAGTTCCTAGTTGAAGTTGAGTTGACTTCATTTTTTTTCTATTTGTAAGAAACGTTTAAATACCAGGACCTTTTTATACTAGTGAGAGACTGAAGTAGTTATAGTCAGTTATTTAGCCTGCTATATAATATTGGCATTGGACCTATTCAAAAACATTTTTTTGTGTGTGTGTGTATATATATATCATCATCATCGTTTAACGTCCGCTTTCCATGCTAGCATGGGTTGGACGATTTGACTGAGGACTGGTGAAACCGGATGGCAACACCAGGCTCCAGTCTGATTTGGCAGAGTTTCTACAGCTGGATGCCCTTCCTAACGCCAACCACTCAGAGAGTGTAGTGGGTGCTTTTACGTGTCACCCGCACGAAAACGGCCACGCTCGAAATGGTGTCTTTTATGTGCCACCCGCACAAGCCAGTCCAGGGGCACTGGCAACGATCTCGCTCGAAAATCCTACAGGAGCCAGTCAGGCGGTACTGGCAACGGCCACGCTCAAAATGGTGCATCTCATGTGCCACCCGCACAAGAACCAGTCCAGGGGCACTGGCAACAATCTTACTTGGCTTGCCGGGTCTTCTCACGCACAGCACATTTCCAAAGGTCTCGGTCCGTAGTCATCGCCTCGGTGAGACCCAATGTACGAAGGTCTTGCCTCACCACCTCAGCCCAGGTCTTCCTGGGCCTACCTCTTCCACGGGTTCCCTCAACTGTTAGGGTGTGGCACTTTTTCACGCAGCTATCCTCCTCCATTCTCACCACATGTCCATACCAGCGCAATCGTCTCTCTTGCACGCCACAACTGATGCTTCTAATGTTCAGCTTTTCTCTCAAGATACTTACACTCTGACGGGTATTCACATTGACATTACACATCCAACGGAGCATACTGGCTTCATTCCTTGCGAGCTTACGTATGTCCTCAGCAGTTACAGCCCATGTTTCACTGCCATGTAGCATGGTTGTTCGTACTCATGCGTCATACAGTCTGCCTTTTACTCTGAGTGAGAGTCCCTTTGTCGCCAGCAGGGGTAAGAGCTCTCTAAACTTTGCCCAGGCTATTCTTATTCTAGCAGCTACACTTTCAGCGCACCCACCCCCACTACTAACTTGGTCGCCCAGATAGCGGAAGCTATCGACTACCTCTAGTTTTTCACCCTGGAATGAGATAGAAGTTGTTTCCTGTTTGTTTGCAGTCTTTATTGCACCTGAACATCTGCCACAAACAAAAACTAACTTGCTAGTTAACCTGCCTTTGATGTTGCTGCACCTCTTATGTGTCCATAGCTTGCACCAGGTACATCTTATAGAGTTACTACCTACTCCTTTTCTACATACTGAGCAGGGCCATCTACCTGAAGGGGTTTGTGTTTTATCTACCTTCCTACTTATTAGGATTTTGGTTTTAGCTAGGTTAACTCTAAGGCCCTTCAATTCTAGACCTTGCTTCCACACCTGAAACTTCTCCTCTAGTTCTGATAGTGACTCCGCAATTAGGGCAAGGTCATCAGCATAGAGGAGCTCCCAGGGGCAACCTGTCTTGAACTCCTCTGTGATTGCCTGGAGGACTATGGTAAATAATAGGGGGCTGAGGACGGAACCTTGGTGGACCCCTACCTCTACCCGGAATTCATTGCTGTACTCATTTCCAACCCTCACCTTACTGGCAGCATCTCTGTACATGGCTCGCACAGCTCTCACTAACCATTCTTCTATCCCAAGTTTCCTCATTGACCACCAGATAAGGGATCGGGGGACCCTGTCAAAGGCTTTCTCCATGTCAACGAAAGCCATTCTCCATGTCATATATATATATATATATATATATATATATATATATATATATATATATGTGTGTGTGTGTGTGTATATACATATGCAAACCTTTTCCTTGACTTACGACCTATGTGACATTCAACCGTCTGCATTTACAACCACAAAAAATAAGGAAATGAAAAAATTAGTAAATAAAAAAATCAATTTTCAGATGCTGGGCAGCTGCATATGATAAGTATGGCAGCATCTGGCAACGTAGGCCTCCCTTAGACCCAGGCATCCACTGTCTGTCACTGTCTCTTACTCAGTCACTTTCAAGCATCAGTTGCATTCTGATGAAAACCAACGTTGAAAATATAAATCCAATGTAATGACCAGATCGACTTACAACCTGTTAGTTGGAATAGAACTCGGTCATAAGTTAAGGAGAAGGTGTATGTATAGATACATGTACACACACACAGAGTAGTAAGAGAGAAAAGACTAAAACTTTGATTTATAAAAAATTAAATGCAGATATGCAGTGGAAAATGAGTAGAACTTTCAGCAGTTATGATGACATCTCCCAATATGTTTTGGATAATTTAAACCACCTTAGCAAAACAAAAGTTGTACACTCTAAAGTCATGTTAAGGCCTGGTAGTTTTGTGTTGCGCTATGTTTTCTGATGAGTAAAAGATAGTGCTGAGGAAGTCTTTGAAGACCAGTATATGTCCAGAGTTGTCACTATAACTTCGTAAGTTCAAACTCATTCCTCACTGCATATTGCACTTATATATCTGTATATATGGTTGGCGTTAGGAAGGGCATCCAGCTGTAGAAACTCTGCCAAATCAGACTGGAGCCTGGTGTTGCCATCCGGTTTCACCAGTCCTCAGTCAAATCGTCCAACCCATGCTAGCATGGAAAGTGGACGTTAAACGATGATGATGATGATGATGATATCGCATGGGAAATAGTCAGTGGATAGGTTGGTGTAATCAGTTAGCACACTTACTGCAAATATAAGAGGTGTGGATTCAATTCCCACACATACTAATACTCACTTTTTCCATTGTGGGCTTATATGCCCCAATATTAGACTAGTTTCCTTAGTCAATACTCAGTGAATGCTTATAGGCTTAAAACTTATCATTATCATTATTAGTAGTAGTAGTAGGAGGAGGAGGAGGTAGCAAAATGGTTAGCCGTATTTCACCTGTTGCTATGTTCTCAGTTCAAATTCCGCTGAGGTCGACTTTGCCTTTCATCCTTTCGGGGTCAATAAATTAAGTACCAGTTACGCACTGGGATCGATGTAATCGACTGGCCCCTTCCCCCAAATTTCAGGCATTGTGCCTATTGTAGAAAGGATTATTATTATTACTATTATCATTGTTGTTGTTATTGTTATTTACACAATTTTCACTAGTCATCATTTCTTCATTTAATGCAAAATATATAATTAAATATTTTTTTATTTTATTATACATATATTACACTTGACAGTTTCTTTATTGCTTTTCATTTATATATATATATATATATAAACATATACATATTGTGAGTTCTTGTTTTATATATTTATATTATCAGATTGCCCAGTCATCGATGGAGATGCCTACCCTCGGTTACGCGTTGCGGGTTTTGTTACACAGTCTTGGCTTAAATCAAAGCACTGCAGTATTGCAACACATGTTAGCAACACAGAGATCACTAGTCAGCAAGGTTTGTTTTACATATTTTCCACATTTTCCGTATTCTTTTATTCTTCTTCTGGTATCAATCTTTCAACTGCAGCCATGCCGTGGCACTACCTTCAAGAGTTTTAGTCAATTATGTTAGTTCAGTATATGTTTGAGTTAGTTATTTATTCTGTTAATCACTATGGTTTTCTTCCCAAAGTGCTTTCAGTTTGACAATGGTTTATGCTGGCACAAGTATGGGTATAAATACACACTTATCTGTATGTATGTGTGTCGATGATGGCTTAGCTGGCCAAAACCTCAAAGTCACTGTCAATATTGTTCTTGTTAAAGAATAATGAATTCATACTTTACCAAGTGTATTGAGAAATCTTTCAATTTGATGTAAAATTGTTTCTATCATAACATAAAAACAAACATATGTATATATCCATAGAAATTGCAAAAATAACTCTTACTAACCATGAGCTTAAAAGATTTAAGGAATACTTGTGTATGTGTATCAATGAACAGACATTACAAAAATGAATCCAAAGACCTAGTGTTCAGTACCGGTAATTAAAAAACTAATAGATAGATTGGTTTAATTGTCTGACCATCTGTGAGATTGTCTCTTTAGTAAAACTGGTAGAGTATCAGACACAAAAAATACTTTGTAATATTTGGTTCTGCTGAGGGCAGCAAGCTGGCAGAACCATTAGCACACCGGGGGAAAATATTTAGTAGCATTTCATTCATCTTTACGTTCAAATGTTCAAATTCTGCCAAGGTTGACTTTGCCTTTCATCCTTTCGAGAGTCAATAAAATAAGTACTATTAGAGGACTGAGGTCAGTGTAATTGACTTACCCCTCCCCTGTATTGCTGACCTTGTGCCAAAATTTGAAACCAATATTTGGTTCTGTCTATTTAAATTCTGTGGTTACCTTGCTTTCCTACTTCTGAGATTTATAAGATAAGTACCAGACAAGGTACTGAGCCAGGGGTCCACTATAGTCTCTAAAAGTGGCACACCAGTATGGCCATAGTTCAGTAACTGAAACTTGTAAAATAAGTAAAATGTACCAGATGTGCTTTTTATTACTCAATGTTTTAAATATGTTGATGTGTAATTGGTTTTATACTATCTCTCTGAAACTGATCACCATCACCCTTTTGTTGTTTTACAGTTCCCTGAACTTCTGTTCCAAGAAGAAACAGAACAGTGTGCTGATCTCTGCCTACGTCTACTACGTCATTGTAGTTCCTGTATTAGCAACACGCGGTCACATGCAGCAGCTTCCCTCTATCTACTTATGAAACAGAACTTTGAGATGGGCAATGTAAGTCAGACATTGTGACTTAACAGTTATTTGTGTGTGTTTTTCTGCTTGTTAAAATATGTATGAGTATTTGTATCTATATATATTTCTGTATTTCTATCTGTGTGCATGTGTGTTTTTGTAGATATATTTATTTCACCTAATATATATTTTGTATTATTTATTCTAATGAAAAAGGAGAGATAAATGTAATTTGATGTTCAGTTTCAACTTCTATATGTTGGTACCTGTGAGGAAATATAAGTGAAATGGAAATTCCAGTGGTCTGCACTTCTGAAGCGGTATTGAGTAAAGTGTTTAGAAAAATATGTGTTATGTGTGTGTGCAGTTGTAACAGCAGCACTTCCCAAATGTAAGAGCAGTACATTAGTGTGAGTTTTATTTGAACTGTGTAGATAGTCAGCAACTCATCTGTGCTGAAGTATTTTGTGGTTCTAGCAAGGCAGGTTAACTTTTGTAATACACATTTGCAAATGTTATACATGTGGGTTGCAATGAGACACCATCTATAATTGTGAGCTCTATGATTTTTACATGTGTATTGTTCAAGGCTAGAGATTTGATACATTTCTCTTTTCATATATATATATATATATATATATATATATATATATATCATCATCATCATCATCATCATCGTTTAACGTCCGCTTTCCATGCTAGCATGGGTTGGACGATTTGACTGAGGACTGGTGAAACCGGATGGCAACACCAGGCTCCAGTCTGATTTGGCAGAGTTTCTACAGCTGGATGCCCTTCCTAACGCCAACCACTATATATATATATATATATATCGTCATCATTTAGTATCTGTTTTCCATGTTGGTATGGATTAGATGGTTTGACTGAAGCAGGTAAGCTGTAGGGCTACACCAGGTTCCAATCTGATTTGGTATGGTTTCTACAGCTGGATGCCCTTCCTAATGCCAACCACTACAAGAGTGTAATGGGTGCTTTTTACATGCCACTGGCACGGGTGCCAGCTGCATGACACTAGCATCAGCTATAACTACAATTTCACTTGGCTTGATGGGTCCTCTCAGGCACGGCATATAGCCAAAGGTCTCAGTCACTTATCATTGCCCTGTGGGGCCCAATGTTCAAAAGGTACTTTTTACATATCATCATCATCATCATCATCATCATCCGTTTTCCATGCTGGCATTGGTTGGATGTTTTGACTAGAGTTGGTGAGTGGGAGAGCTGCACCAGGTTCCAGTGTGATTTGGCTTGGTTTCTATGGCTGGATGCCCTTCCTAATGCCAATCACTTTACAGTGTTTGCTGAATGCTTTTAATGTAGCATTGGCACAAGTGCTTTTTAAGTAGCACCAGTACAGGACTCTTGCAGGCCAATCCTCTTCACCAGGGTGAGTCTTTGTATTGTTGAAAGAGACTAAGTTGTCATATCTTAATTAAAGGATATTTTCTAGTCTTCTCTCAAACACATATGGCATGTCAACATCCTGCCTCTGTTAAGCTTTTCGGTGGTCAACTTGGAATCTATATTTCATGAATAATAAAAGAAATTACCTAACTACTGTTTTATTCTCTTTTACTTGTTTCAGTCATTTGACTGCGGCCATGCTGGAGCACCGCCTTTAGTCGAGCAAATCGACCCCAGGACTTATTCTTTGGAAGCCTAGTACTTATTCTATCGGTCTCTTTTGTTGAACCGCTAAATTACGGGGACGTAAACACATCAGCATCGGTTGTAAAGCGATGTTGGGGGGGACAAACATATACACACACACACACACACACAAATATATATATATACATATATACGACGGGCTTCTTTCAGTTTCCGTCTACCAAATCCACTCACAAGGCTTTGGTCGGCCCGAGGCTATAGTAGAAGACACTTGCCCAAGGTGCCACGCAGTGGGAATGAACCCAGAACCATGTGGTTGGTAAGCAAGCTACTTACCACACAGCCACTCCTGCGCCTTTATACAGACTATATACAGACTAATTAAGGATTATTACTCCCTTGAGCTAATTTCAGAATTGCAGTTTACCAAGTTGATAGCATGATTGTGTTTAGCTCACTGTTTAATGCTCTGGCACTCTGACATTGAACTGGCACTCCATTGGTTACAACAGTGAGGGTTCCAGTTGATCTGATCAGCAGAACAGCCTCTTCATGAGATTAACCGGCAAGTGGCTGAACACTCCACAACCTTTAACATAGTTCTCAAGGAAATTCAGTATCACACAGAATGTGGCAAGGCTGGCCCTTTAAATTACAGATACTCCTCATTTTTGCCAGCTAAGTGGACTAGAGCAACATGAAATAAAGTGTCTTGCTCAAGGACTCAACACACTATCAGGAATCGAACTCCCAACTTTACAGTTGTGGGCCAAATATCCTAACCACTAAGCCATGCTTGAGACATTATACATGTTATTACTAACATGAAACAATGTCATCACTACACTGTTATAATCACCTTAATTTTTTGTATGTTTTATATTATAACATTACCAAGGTGACCTAATTAGCTGTTGGGGTGGATGTTCTGAAAGTATAGCTGACAGAGTAAGAACAGGATGGTAAAAGTTTAAGGAGTTATTACCTTTGCTGGTAGTGAAAGAATTTCATTTCTGAATGAAGAGCATATTGTATGATGATTGTATATATTGTGAGATGTTGCAGGGTAGTGAAATATGGTGATTGGACGTTGAGGATGGGAAAAGGTAGTAAAGAAATGAAAGAAGCTTGCCCCACTGGATGTGTAATGGCAGTGTGCTTGAATGACAGAGTGCAAATGAGCTGAAAGAAAAACTGGGCACAATAAGAATTAGATGTTATGTACATGAAAGGAGACTGTGTCATTATGGTGTATAGAAGATAACAATTGGGTAATGAAGTACCAAGTGGAAAAAAACTTGTAGAAGAGGAACAACTTGGAAGAAATGGTGAGAGTTGATTTCTGCTACAAATGGTGAGATTCTGTACACATGGAAACCTATCCAATCACAGTAATACAGGCATATAGCGATGAATGAATGGTGGTGTCAATTTATTTATATGTATATTTGTTTTATGTCATTTACGTTTTCTTCATATTATTTGTTCATATTTTATCCTGTTTTTGCTTCTAGAATTTTGCACGTGTAAAAATGCAGGTGACAATGTCACTGAGTTCGTTAGTTGGACAAAACCAAAAATTTAATGAAGAATATTTACGAAAATCTCTAAAGACAATTTTGACATACGCAGAAGCTGATGTTGAGTTAGTAAACACCACATTTCCTGCACAGGTATATTTTGTTGTTCTCATTTGATCTCATTTCATGTCATACAGTTTGGTAAACTGGTGACAAGAACTGATGCTCCTCTTCACTTTGTTGTCGTTAGTATGTACCAAGTTGTGCATTTTGATGATAGATATTTCATCATTGTAATCCTTATCCTCCACCTCCTTATCATCATCATCATCATCATCATCATCATCATCATCATCATCATCATCGTAATTGTCATTACCATCATCAGTGTCATTGCTGTTTCATCACCATCATTAAGATTGTCGTCCAGAGCACCAGTTGACTCTACTTTCTAAGTGTGTTAATGCATATGTGAGGTGTTTCTCACTACACTGTTTGAGAGTTTGGCTGGCTTTTCTATGTGCATTCATCAACAGATACCAGAGCTACAGAAATTCAGTTTCTAGCAGCATTGGTGGTGAGATGGTGATACTCTCTCCAACCTTTGTCATCAATCAGCTTCTGTGAACAAGAGGACAAGATGAAGCGTGAATATTAGCAGTACAGAGATTCATACTACTACTATAAAATGTCTAACCTCAAAGTAGTTTTATGTCTGTCATTATCTGAACCAGTGGCTATTAATTATTTTATAAAGTGGACACACTGTTACATTAGAAGCAGTGTCTGTCCTATTTATACTGTGGATATACTATTTTACTTTTATACTGTTTCAAACTTATGCATGGTAAGACTGTACATCATTATCAAAATTGCAGAATCAAGGAAACATCTGCAAAATATTTTTAAAATTATCTCCTTTGCCCCTTTTAAAAGTATTGTGCATTAACACTTATAGTTTTGTTTTTTTTTTTGTTTTTGGTTATAATTACATTTAGATATAAATTATTTCTGGTACACTGCATTAACTTTAATGGCCTAGATGTTCTGAAATATCTTCTAGGTACGTGACTTGGTATTCAATTTACACATGATTCTGTCTGATACCGTGAAAATGAAAGAATTCAATGAGGACCCAGAAATGTTAATAGATCTAATGTACCGTATAGCAAAGGGCTATCAGACATCACCTGACCTACGGCTCACCTGGTTACAAACTATGGGATGCAAACACAGTGAGGTAGGTACATGCATATTTTTACTCCTATTGTTGTATGTCTTCTCACCTTTGACCAAAAGTACAATAGCTGTGAGTTGTTGTTTAACCCTTTAGCATTTAAACCGACCATATCCAGCCAAAAGTATTCTGCCTATTCTATGTTCAAACTGCCCAGATCTGGTCTCTCACACCAACCCTACAATATCGTTTTAAGAATTAACAGCTACCTCATCAAAATTTCATAACTACGAGATAATGCATGATTAGTTCAAAATAATGTGGATAAAAAAGCATTAATTATGGCAGAATGATGTGAACACTAAAGGGTTAACCCTCTTCCAGCAGACCTTTTATGATTACATATCTTTATTGTTTGACCATCAATTTCTTATCATTAGGTGACTTGTGTCCTTCACATTTTTAACTTACACTTTTAACAAGTAGCCTTTGGCCGCTATCATCTGCTGTTTGGAAAGGAATGGTAAGCAAATCCTGATGAAGTGTTAAATAACAATGAAATGACCCAGTTTGATATTCAGCCCAAATGGATGTAAAGGTCCTTGTGGACTTAATTTCACAGCAGTCGTCAGTACTACCTGACTGGCCCTCATGCCGGTGGCATGTAAAAGCACCCACTACACTCTCGGAGTGGTTGGCGTTAGGAAGGGCATCCAGCTGTAGAAACTCTGCCAAATCAGATTGGAGCCTGGTGTCGTCTCCTGGCCCACCAGTCCTCAGTCAAATCGTCCAACCCATGCTAGTATGGAAAGCAGACGTTAAACGACAACAACAACGATATGGATATGTGCCTGTATATATATTTATTGATTACTTGTACTGTAGAAAAGGTTTTCAGCTGTCAGCCTTGTCCTATAATATAAATGAATCCATAAATACATTTCTTTATAACCATAGATGTTATACTCATGATTATTGTGTCTTTTACTGAGGCACAGTATATCTAAAGTGCCCTTTCTGTATTAAGCATATAAGTTGTGATTTGGTGGAGGTTTGGCTGCTATTTCTAGCAGACTGATTTATTACATAGGAGCACCCTTGTTGGTTTTTCGTTTTCTTTGTATCTATCTGGTTCTTGAAGCTAAGTTGTAATGTTCATTAGTAATCTTGGAAAACTGCATTTAGCCATTCATTCTTTAATCTCCATCATTTACCAGATCTTTTCATTTAATTCACTTGCCTACTTCCTGTTTTCTTCTACAGCGAAAGAACAATGCAGAAGCTGCCCATTGTCTCATCCATGCAGCAGGTTTGGTGGCAGAATACCTCAATATGTTGGAAGACAGGCCTCACCTACCGGTGGGCTGTGTCGACTTTCAGGTCAGTAGTTTCAGTTTACTACTACTACTACTACTACTACTACTACTACTACTACTACAACTACTACTACCTAACCACCACCAACACCAACATAACCACCATCGTCGTCATCGTCATCATCATCATCCATGTTATTAGTTTTTCATTATTGGATCTGTGTAATATAGCCACATTTCTACATTTAATGAGTAGGTTGTTGTCTTGTATCAGATCAGCCCTGAATTAGCAAACTTATCAAAAACATTCCAGTCATGACCTTCATGCCTTATTGAAATTATCTTGGACTACATTATCTAATGTGTCCTTTCATTTTTTGAAGACAGGAAGGCCTGATTTGAGGGAAATTTGGCTACTATTTCTAGCATAACAAATAACCACTATGTAGAGACTCATTCATTGGTTCATTGCCAGGTATGTAATATTCATAGGCAACAACTAGTTCTTCCTTACAACCAAACTATAGCTAAGAGTTCAGTTATTACTACTTTCGGATCACACTGGTAAAATAAGAGGATATTGCTAGTATCCAGTGATATGACACTCTCTGTCCAATATTTGCTACACTGAGGGCAGCGAGCTGGCAGAATCATTTGCATGCCGGATGAAATGCTTAGCCGTATTTTATCTGCCACTACGTTCTGAGTTCAAATTCTGCCTAGGTCGACTTAGCCTTTCATTCTTTCGGGGTCAATTAAATAAGTACCAGTTATGCACTGGCGGTTGATGTAATCGACTTAATCCCTTTGTCTGTCCTTGTTTATTCCTCTATGTTTAGCCCCTTGTGGGCAATAAAAGAATAAGAATCATTTGCATGCCAGGCAAAAAGCTTAGTAACATTTTGTCCGAAAATCAAATGGAAATTGTAGTTGTGATACCTGTTCTGATGGCACGTAAAAAGCACCAACCATTCGTGGCCATTGCCAGCCTCCTCTGGCCCCTGTGCCAGTGACATGTAAAAAGCACCCACTACACTCACGGAGTGGCTGGCCTTGTGCCAAAATTTGAAAACAATATTGGCTACACTGCTGCAAAGGTATCTACACAATTTAACTGGACTTATAGAGACCCTGTGTTATTCTCACTCACTTATAAATGGTTAGGAGAATCCTAAAGAACTCACTTTTCTAAGTTAATTAGTGTTTAAATAAAATGTCCTCACCTCCTTTTTGGGTGCAATATAGTTATCACAGATATGCATAGCTGTAAACCACTAGTTTGTTGAGACACCACTGAAGGATCAGTGCACCAGTAATATACTGAAGTTTCATCATTCATTTATGATACTTCTCATGTGTAATTAAATGAAAATCTTCATTTAGATGAGTCACAGACAAAATGCAGCCCACAGGCCTTACTGAACGGTGTGCTTTATTTCACATGGAAAATAACGTTTATTAATATTCTTTAAAAGTGTGGCCTGCCTGATGAAGAGTCATGTCTCACATGACCCACTTGTCAAAAAAGATTTCCCATGCCTGATTTAGATCCTGACTTTAAGTATGTTCCATCTCTTGTTGCAAGAGGCAAATTATGTGACCTATGTATGAATAATGTGTTTGCTGTCTTGCAATGAAATATGAATAGTGATTACAGATGGTTTAAAGGGATTGGAGAGAAATATTGAGTCAGGTTAAGTGAACTTGAGTTGCTAACTTATGAGAAAAGTGGAATGCAGACCCATTGAGAAAATGGCTGAGTACCAAAAGTATTGGAAAATTTATGCAAGAAAGATAAATTGTCTTAGTTGTCTGTGATAACTTCATTCATATCCAGGATATTTCATGCGAATATTAAATTAAACTCCAGTACTTGACTGACACTTTATTTTATTGTCAACCTCTCTTGAAGATCTGAAAGCAAATTAATACCCTCAGCAGAATTTGAACTCAAAATGTAAAGGGCCATGATTAAATACCACTGACATTTTGTCTGCTTTTCAAATAATTTTGCTAATCCATGAGAATGGATGTAAGTTGCTATGGGAAGAAATATTTCATTAGTAGTAGCACTAACGGTACCTACAGTGGACACTTGTATCAGAAGCATTAGAAGAAATTGGATTTGAGAACACTGGACATTGTAGATAAGATCACAACAGAAATGAAACGTGTGGGAAGATGCTTCGTTAGACTCATCCAACTCAAGTTTAAAATGACATCTTTTAACACTTTTTTTTCTTCTAAATTCTCACAGAAAATTTCTTCCAATGTTCTTGAAGAAAGTGCAGTATCTGATGATGTTGTTTCACCTGAAGAAGAAGGTATTTGTACTGGCAAATATTTTTCAGAAAGTGGCCTTATTGGTCTTTTGGAACAGGCCTGTGGTTCCTTTTCAATGGTGAGTATATCAGCTTTTGTTATCATTATATATATATAAAACAGTCCTTGTGTATATCCTCTTGTTGTCTGTTATTGTTAATTTTATTGTTTATTCATTTGAAGTAACCATTTATATATATGTGTTGTTTTTGTTTGTTTGTTTCTTCTCGAACCATTCCTGGCTCATAAGGGCCGGTTTCCTGTATTCATTGGCGTATAGGTTCCCCACCTTGATGGGATGGTGTACCATCACAGGTGAGCTGCTAGATGCAGGAGGAAAGAGTGAGAGGAAGCTGTGGTGGAAGAGTCAGCAGAAGTTCACCATTACCTTCTGCCTGACCTTAGGTGTTTTGCTCCTAAACACACACATCACCCGGTCTGAGATTCAAACCCACGACCGCAAGTCCACTACTCTAATCACTAGGCTATGTGCTTCTACTATATGTGTGTGTGTGTATATATATATATATATATATATATATATATAGATGAGATGCAGTTTGGGTTCGTGCCAGGTAAAAGCACTACTGATGCCTTATTTCTAGTGAGACAGTTGCAAGAGAAATACCTAGCCAAGGATAAACCTCTGTACCTGGCTTTCGTTGACATGGAGAAAGCCTTTGACAGGGTCCCCCGATCCCTTATCTGGTGGTCAATGAGGAAACTTGGGATAGAAGAATGGCTAGTGAGAGCTGTGCGAGCCATGTACAGAGATGCGGCCAGTAAGGTGAGGGTTGGAAATGAGTACAGCAATGAATTCCGGGTAGAGGTAGGGGTCCACCAAGGTTCCGTCCTCAGCCCCCTATTATTTACCATAGTCCTCCAGGCAATCACAGAGGAGTTCAAGACAGGTTGCCCCTGGGAGCTCCTCTATGCTGATGACCTTGCCCTAATTGCGGAGTCACTATCAGAACTAGAGGAGAAGTTTCAGGTGTGGAAGCAAGGTCTAGAATTGAAGGGCCTTAGAGTCAACCTAGCTAAAACCAAAATCCTAATAAGTAGGAAGGTAGATAAAACACAAACCCCTTCAGGTAGATGGCCCTGCTCAGTATGTAGAAAAGGAGTAGGTAGTAACTCTATAAGATGTACCCGGTGCAAGCTATGGACACATAAGAGGTGCAGCAACATCAAAGGCAGGTTAACTAGCAAGTTAGTTTTTGTTTGTGGCAGATGTTCAGGTGCAATAAAGACTGCAAACAAACAGGAAACAACTTCTATCTCATTCCAGGGTGAAAAACTAGAGGTAGTCGATAGCTTCCGCTATCTGGGCGACCAAGTTAGTAGTGGGGGTGGGTGCGCTGAAAGTGTAGCTGCTAGAATAAGAATAGCCTGGGCAAAGTTTAGAGAGCTCTTACCCCTGCTGGCGACAAAGGGACTCTCACTCAGAGTAAAAGGCAGACTGTATGACGCATGCGTACGAACAACCATGCTACATGGCAGTGAAACATGGGCTGTAACTGCTGAGGACATACGTAAGCTCGCAAGGAATGAAGCCAGTATGCTCCGTTGGATGTGTAATGTCAATGTGAATACCCGTCAGAGTGTAAGTATCTTGAGAGAAAAGCTGAACATTAGAAGCATCAGTTGTGGCGTGCAAGAGAGACGATTGCGCTGGTATGGACATGTGGTGAGAATGGAGGAGGATAGCTGCGTGAAAAAGTGCCACACCCTAACAGTTGAGGGAACCCGTGGAAGAGGTAGGCCCAGGAAGACCTGGGCTGAGGTGGTGAGGCAAGACCTTCGTACATTGGGCCTCACCGAGGCGATGACTACGGACCGAGACCTTTGGAAATGGGCTGTGCGTGAGAAGACCCGGCAAGCCAAGTAAGATCGTTGCCAGTGCCCCTGGACTGGTTCTTGTGCGGGTGGCACATGAGATGCACCATTTTGAGCGTGGCCGTTGCCAGTACCGCCTGACTGGCTCCTGTAGGATTTTCGAGCGAGATCGTTGCCAGTGCCCCTGGACTGGCTTGTGCGGGTGGCACATAAAAGACACCATTTCGAGCGTGGCCGTTTTCGTGCGGGTGACACGTAAAAGCACCCACTACACTCTCTGAGTGGTTGGCGTTAGGAAGGGCATCCAGCTGTAGAAACTCTGCCAAATCAGACTGGAGCCTGGTGTTGCCATCCGGTTTCACCAGTCCTCAGTCAAATCGTCCAACCCATGCTAGCATGGAAAGCGGACGTTAAACGATGATGATGATATATATGTATATATATATATGTATGTTCATTCCTTATCAGTGATGGTCCTGTCCTACCAGGCATCATAAGTTTGAAATGTGTCAAATTTTGTTGCTTTTATTATATTTTTGCCATTTTAACCACCCTGCATTTCTCATAATTTTTGATCCTTTGGCGCTCTCTCGCTCTCTCTCTTCTCACTCTCCCTTCTCTCGTTTTTCTTTCTCTCCTCTCTCACTCATCCCTCTCATTTTTCTTTCCCTCTTCTCTCACTCTCTCATCTCTCACTCTCTCTCATATGTATTAACATGTGCGTCTTATCTCTTATCTTCTCTATATGTGTCCCCTCTTTCACTATTATACTCACATACACAGTCTCTCACTTGATCTCCCTCATTTTCCCCTCCAATCTTATATCAAGTGTTTAACTTAACAAAGCCAAACATGTACCATGTGACTAATTCTGTTTGCTTATCTAAAACCATAACACTTAATTTGTCTTCAACCTTTATTTATTTGACATTGTGTTTGGCAGGATTTATAGCTTTAGACTCATGAAACTATTTTCTTCCATTGACACCCACCCATTTTAATGGTGGTTTTATCGTTGATTGGATACAACCAGTATAGGACTGGTATTTTATTTAATGACTTCAGAAAGATAAAAAATAAATTCAGACTTTTCCAGCATTGTAAATCAGAATATAGGGACCTAGGTCCTCTACTGTTTCTAGTACCCTACTATCCTTTCTGTCTTTACAATAGTAACAATCTAGTCAGCCTCAACAATCAAGAAAGTCTTGTATCCCATCTGGCCTTAATGGGACACTATTCATATTAAATATTTAAGAGCTTACTGCAAAAACTTTAGAAGAAAGTTTGATTGTTCTAGAGTATGGTATTGGGGCACTGCCCCAATTGTTTAAGTATTTTATAAGTACTTATTTTGTCTGGGGGATATCTAGGGTTCATTGCGATAGTTGAAACTAGTAAAAGAACGATTTTTTATCTCCTTTTTTTTTTTTCTTTTTTGTTAAACAACTCTGTTTTCCTTCTTATTTTACAGTGTGGCATGTATGAAGCTGTGAACGAAGTATATAAAATTTTGATTCCAATACATGAAGCAAATAGGGATTATAAAAGGTTGGCACACATCCATAATAAACTACATGAAGCTTTCACAAACATCATAAAAATGGTAAGATATTTTCAACATTTTTTTTAGCCTACACTTGTAGCAAATAAATTCAGATTTCCCTCCCTAGTTTGTGGTTCATAATTGTGATGCTTCAGTCTATTTGATTGACAAATGGGTTTCACTCAGACTCCATTGTTGAAGTTTTGTGATGGCACTGATATTTCAGTAGTAATGATATAAAGTTAGTAGAATTTATATGGTTCATTGTATTCTGTATGTAAACTAAATATTTTGGCTGCTGCTATTGTTTCTAGCCCTTTATATCATTGAAGGTATCACGGGTTAATTGAATTCATTGATAAAGCAGATTTCATATATGCTGAGATAGACATTCGTTAGAGTGGCTTTACTGTTGCCGACCCTCATGTCCCACAAAGCTACTGAAATTCAGCACTATAAGCTAACTGGCATCATTATAATGTCTATTTTATTTTGCTTGCTTTGGTGGTTAGGTGTAAAGTTGCTATATTGTCATTTAAGCCCTGATCAAGCAGAACTGTGATCAAAGGTATACCAACCATGACCATCCCATTCTTCTGTAAGGTGGTAGGATGGGATTTGGGTGAGATTTACTTCCTTTTTATAACAGGTTCACATTGAGGCTTGAAAAATTGCCGTGTCTCTTAACCCTTTAGCATTTAAACCAGTGATATCCAACCCAAATATTCTATATTCAGACTGGTTAGATCTGGCCTCTCACAACTACCCTACAATGTCATTCTAAAAATAAACAATCACATCATTGAAATCTCAAAGCTATAAGACAATGCATGATTAATTCCAAACCATGTGAATAAATAAGCATTACATTTGACATAGTAATCTGAATACTAATAGGTTAATCATGTATCATCTCTATCTGTGAGACCATATGTCTTCAATCTGACCTTTCATGTCTTCCTTGGTGTGGTCTTATCATTTTCTCAATGCAGCAATTGAGAGCCATACCTATTAATTGTACAGTGTCCTCATTACTGGCACTCTGTCAGTTAATGTGCAAGTGGTTGAACACTCCATAGACACGTGTGGAGTGTACCCTTAACATAGTTCTCAAGGAGATTCAGCATGACATGGAGTGTGACAAGGCTGGCCCTTTGAATTACAGGTACTACTCATTTTTGCCAGCTGAGTGAACTGGAGCAACGTGAAATAAAGTGTCTTGCTCAAGGACACAATGCACCACTGGGAATTGAACTCACAACCTTACGATCATAAGCCAAATACCCTAGCCACTAAGCTATGCACTTTCACAGTGCCCTCATTGCTTACATCAATTATACCATATCAACTTATGATGATTGTAATTGTGTATGATTTTATGTATGAACAAAATATAATCAATAGATGTAGTAAGGTTTATTAATTTATATAAAACTGAGACTTCATTTTATAACTACTCTGAGTGTTCTGATCCTCTTCTCTCTCTATGAATATATATATATATTGTTATTTTCAGGAAGGAAAACGAGTTTTTGGAACTTATTTCCGAGTTGGTTTCTATGGTCACAAATTTGGAGACCTTGATGGAGAAGAATTTATATACAAGGAACCAGCCATTACGAAATTACCAGAAATTTCTCATCGACTTGAAGTATGTTTTTCCTTTGTTCCATTAAGATGTTGTTGTTGTTATATTCCTTTTGTAACAGATTCAGTTAGGTTGTTGTTTTGTTAAAGGGTGACATAAAATAAAATACTAAGAACAAAAAGCAAATCTCTGGGTTTTGGGGTTTTTTTTTATTGAGGTTTATCAGGAGAAAGGGACAATGAACATGACCTGACTGATCTAGTTGATGTTCAGCTTGAATGGCTGCAAAGCTTGAACAGGAAGAGAATTACTGTTGTTGTTTTCATTGCCCAACAGAAGTTCAACTTTGCAATTGAGTTGAAACCATTCTGTCATTTTCCTGAAGTAGTTCCATAGGTCCAGTATCTTTCTACATCTTCCTAGCTGTAGAATGGAAGAGACGTGGGACATCATGTGGAGTAATCCCATTGCAATCAGGACATATGTTGGGAGTTTGTTGATTTAGTTGACTCTGGACCAAAATCTGGAGTGCAATCAGTCAAAAGTGAACATTGATTTTTTTGGTAGGCATTCTTTCTTCTAATTGATTATGAGCTAGTGTAGTGGTGAATAGTCACCTAATAGTATTTGAGGCTTGAGGCTTTCCATCATATCCTTAACCTCCAAACTGTGAAATTTTTTCCTTGGTTTTTCCTTTGTTGAATATTCTGAGTCATTCTTCTACAATGGCAAAGAAATTCCTGATGTTCTAGGCAGGAAGGTTTAAATATAGTGAGCAGTGTGGGGTCTGAATCTCTCACTAACCACTATAAACATCAGCTGGGTCAACTGGAATTGGATGGAAGTAGTGTAAAACTAGCTAGTTGAGAGGAGCAGAGGCCATTGTAGTAATATGAGAAAATGTATCTGAAGCAAAAAAACTCCTTCATGCACTGCCAACAAATTCTCTTTCATTCTAGCTATGGTAATCATGATTGTTGTCAAATCAGAGAATAGATCCTTGTTATAAGATTGAATTCAAATATTTTTGGCAAAACCCTTCATCATTAGTATCCACCTCTTTTCAGGGTAGATTAATTTATTCAATGTTATGAACTTTTTTAATTGGCTTTATGGTAATAGACCTGCACTTCCTTTAAACTTGAAGAAAACTAATGTTTGCCTGTATCATAAAAGTTCTGCATTTTTAAAATGACTATTTTCACTTGTATACAATTATTATAAGACTGTAGTGCCTCCCAAAGTAATGTAGTGTAAGCAAAAGTAAATGTGTGTGTGCATGTATTGACACAAAAGATAGCTAGCCACACTAGTTGTTTTGATATATGTTGTTTAACATTTTAATTTCTTATTATTCCAAAATCAAATTTGGCTTGACTGAAGTTTACCTTCCATTCCTTTAGAATCTGTAAAATTAGTACAACTGATAAATATGAGAAGATTTCATCTATTATATCTCTTCTATTTCATTTCTGAACAAAAAAAAAGCATAATAAAATAGATATCTGTCAGTTGCAATAAATCATTATTATTATGTTTATGATATATTTTCTTTATTTAACTAATTCTCCAATTCTTCTCTGTATTGTCAGTCATTTTATGAAGATCGCTTTGGTGTTGAGAATGTTGTTATGGTGAAAGATTCAAACACTGTAGAACGACAAAAGCAAGATCCCGAAAAGGTAAGTCTTTCAGTTTAGTATTAAAAAAGATGAATGAAAATATCACATTCATTGCAGCAGCTCACTTGTTTGTCATCATATAGTGTGCTAAGCAAAGTCTAATCAATCTAGTTGAGAACATACCTAAACTTAGAGGTACTGGGTTCAAGTGTAATGATTTCAACTGCTAGTAATCTAAATTAGTTGGGATTTTAGTATCATTCTTTGCTGTTGAGGTGAAATTGGTGTATAGATAAGGTGTCAAACTGACTTGTTATGCATTCTGTGTTCAAATCCACTGTAGGTATGTCATTATGTGTACTGACTCCTCTCTTTATCTAGGTGTCTATAAGAATAGCTATCAATTCATATAGAAATGTTACTTGAGGTAGACCTGATCCTGAGATAAATTTATCTCTCAACAGTGTAATGCTATGAAAATTGAACAAAATACTGACCTCCAAGCTGAAGAGATTTTTATCATTCTATATACATGGCTGTGTTGTTAAGAAGTTTGCTTCCTATTTGCATAGTTTTAGGTTCACCCCTGCTATGTATTCCTTGGGCAAGTGTTTTCTGCTACAGCCCCAGACTGACCAAAATTTTTTGTAAATGGATTTGGTAGATGGAAACTAAAAGATCATTGTGTGTATGTTTATTAAATGTATGTCTGTGTGTCTGTTTGTTTACATCTTATTCATTTCTATGAAAGTTTTAATTTATGAGTAGTGTTGTTAAAAAATCATCCATTCATTTATGCCATCGCTCTCTGCCATGTCTAACACATGAGACCATGGGAAACAGACGTGAATATGCACAACAACAAAGAAATCTATGTGAAAATAGAGCAGTAGAGTCTGTGAAAACTAGTGATTGTCTGTGGGTAAATTATTTTGCTGAAGGAAGGAAGAAAGATCTTACACCTCAGGCAGAACCCTTTGTCAAAGAGAGATGAAATGTTTAGTGGTGTTGGCAGTGGTGGCAGTGGTTAAATAGGTTGGGTGATGGGGGTGGGAGTGTTGTGAGACAGATAGAAAAATTTAATAGCAAAGAATAATGGAAGTGAAAGGAAAGCAGGTGTTAGTAGGAGAAAAGCAGTTAAAGTGAGAAGAAAAAAACTTACAAAAATGCTGACAAATTGGAAAAATAACATATCTATGTTTTTAGCAAACACTATATGATCATGAAAGTCATAACTGAATTGGTGGTTGGTCTACCCTAAGCAAAAAGATTTACAGATTCTACAAATGATAAAATAAATATGGTTGGTTGGGGTACAATCAAAGTAGATGACTTATAATTAAGGGCAAGTTTTGAGCTTGCTATTTGAGAAGTAAAGGGAAATGTTACATATAGAACATGAGCATTAAAAGATGCCAGTGTGTGTGTATGCTACAAAAGAAAGAACTCTAAACCTAGAGATTGCACAAGATTTTGTCATTTTTGAAAAAAAACTTGAAAAGATAAGAGCAGTTTTAAGATTAGAGGAAAGGAATTGAAAGTAAGAGAGGATAGTTTTTAAAAGAGATAGAGCCATGAGTTGTAAAAAAAAAGAGAGAGAGAGAGAACTCTGTCTTCTAGTGTGGAGTAAGAGTATTGGAACTGTTTCAGTGGCTTGGTCTCATGGATGTCTTATTTTAGCTATCAATTCAGATAACCTTGTTTGAGGCATGTGGCTTAAAGGTTAGGGTGTTGGACTCATGATCATAAGATTGTGGTTTTGTTTCCTGGATCAGGTGACACATTGTGTTTTTGAGCAAAACACTTCATTTCACATTGATCCAGTTCACTCAACTGGCAAAAGTGAGTAATCCTATGCGGGACTGGTGTCCCATCCAGGTAGGGAATATATACACCACAGAAACTGGCAAACCAGCCCTACGTATCTGTATAACTCAGAAAGAATCTTTATCATTATCCTTTTACTCTACACACTACATGTTTTCCTCTATTATTGTAAATCTCTATATCTGTAAGGCTCTGTTTCTATCAAGCTGTATCACTTTAAAATTCTATTACTAAAACTCCTATCATTATAAAAATTTATCATAAAACTCCTGCTATAAAATTCTGCCACTGTAAAGCTCTAATGTTATCAAGGTATGCCATTGTAGCTCTGTTACTGTATCTCTCTCTATTTCTATAAATCTCAATAACACTAAAAAGTTCTACTTCTAAAAATCATTATGAAGTTCTATTACTATCTAGCTTTCTTCCACTACAACCACTATGAAGGTCTATCTGTATTAGCCTTTCTTCACTATAACCATTATAAAGTTCTGTTGTCAAGCCCAGTCAGTATTAAAATGTACTTTTATCAAGTTCTGTCATTATAAAGATTGTCATCCTCATGTTATTTTACTTTCTTACCAGGCTTATATACAAATCACTTACGTTGAGCCCTATTTTGATGCCTACGAAATGAAGGACCGGGTGACCTATTTTGAGAAGAACTATAACATAAGTATGTGTAAAGGAGAAATTTTCTTTCCCTTTTAAGATATTGGTGAAACAGTGTATGCATGTGTGTAAATGTGTGTAAATGTGTATGGAGTAATTTTCACAACCCTATGATATCCCTAATTTGTCCATTGTATTGATCTTCATTGAACTTTTCTGTACTCACTATATTTTTCAGAACATTTTATGTATGCCACTCCTTTCACACAAAATGGCCGTGCACATGGAGAACTCCATGAACAGTACAAGAGAAAAACTATTCTAACAACATCTCATGCATTTCCTTACGTTAAAACCCGACTGGCTGTTATACACAGGGAACAGGTTTGTGTCAGCACTTTTTATCTTCTTTTGGCTTCTATCTTTCTCTTCCTTCTTTTCTTCTGTCTTGTGTCTTCATGGTGTCTAATTCTTCTTCTATAAATCATTTATCTTCAAATCAGGTGTGTTTTTTTTTTTGTGTGTTTGTATGTTCCATAGACCTCTTTGTTAGACTGGTGGAACCTACAAGACAAGTTCTTTGATTATACTCTCTTGAGAAATAATAATTTTTGGATGGCAAACATTGATAGAATTGAAAAGGTAATAATATATTTTGTTCTTTGCAGTTGTTTTTGAAGAAAATATATTTCAAGGTTTGTGAAAATGAAACTGTAAATTAATTCCGTCAAAGTTCATGGTTACCTTGAAATCTATCCAAACGCATTCTCCTAGCACTTCATAGATCATAGTTCAAGAAACACTGCTCTGAGTAAAAGTATAAAGGTTAAGAGTCGATAAAGTATTTTGTGAGTTCAAATCCACTGTTAGCATTTTGTAATTATTACCTCACTAAATCTGGCTGATAGAAAATGGTTCTCGATCATCTGAAATATTACCTGTGACAAATTGACTTTTGAGGTAGAATAAAGGAAAATTTATCTCTTATCTGCTTTGCCCATGAAATTGGCTTTTAGGAGCTACATGGAGCTCAGAAAAACATTTATAATTCTTCAGTTCTTTAGATATTTCTCCTTAAAAGGTGAAACATTCAAAGACCAATTGTTATTTTAAATAATCAACTAAAAAAGATTTCTTTCATTATTTTCTTGTTAGTTTAAGACAAATTTGTATTTTATAATAGAAACAGTTTGACCATTTTATGTAACTATCAAAGTTAAAGATGACCTTATCAATTGGATGTCGACCAGATAGTTTACCAGAAATGCGGTATCATTCTACTTCCAATATCTAGAAACTGACTCATTCATCAATATTCTAAGTTATTCACACCAGAGGCAATGATGACTGTCTTGAAGAATTGTTACTAGATCTGGTTCCATATTGTGGTCATTAAAATGCATATTGCCTGTATGACATTGTACACTATAAGCATCAGTTTGAGACAGGAAAATTATCAGGGATATTGTAACAGGACATAAATCATATAGTCATGGATATATCGCTTATAGAGTGACTACATTACTGATTAGACTATAGAGAGTACCCGTTATTCCCTCTTTCTCAAATAATACTTAATTTAAGGATGAGCAATGGTAGTTGATAGATATGTGGTCCTAATTCTGCCAATAGGTCTATTTCCCTTCTTCTGTCCCAAATTGGTACTTGTAATGTCTAATGTCACATTACAATAAAATCTCTGCTGTTGATTTATAATATTGCCTTTATATTTTCCAGATTATACTTTCGCCTATTGAAGTAGCAATAGAAGACATTCAGAAGAAGACCAAAGAATTGGCACTTGCATTGAGTCAGGAACCACCTGACCCCAAGATGTTACAGATGGTGCTACAAGGTTGCATTGGGACAACAGTAAATCAGGTATGACTTGAGATAGGTTTGAACTGAAGTATTGAACTTTGGATATGTTTGATATTGTAAATTTATTCGCTCAGTTTATACACCAGGTATGATATTACTACTGCCCTTATGTCATTTATCAGCTTTCATTGAAAATGATTTCTGACAACTGCCAGGATAGTAGATCTAGAGTACTTCTAACCACCAGTTAACATTTTTATATTCTTCATACTCAAGGCTTCTGTTTATTGGTGCTGTTTTATCATTACAAATCATTGTTTCTTTCTCAATATCTTTCAGTAGTGTATGGTTATGTTTGAAGAACTGTGTTTCTTACTGCTTGACTATGTCTTGCAGAAGTTCAGTGCTTCCAATTCTTGCCAAAATATCTGCCTTCATTCTATGCCAAAGTACATCTCCAAGGCAATTATTTTCCTTTTATCAAACATACAAATTATCCACGTCTAACAATTATATAGTAATAATACCTTGATTGACTTTACATTAATAGTAATTAAAACTGAAGATTGTTTATAAAACTGCTATTATGAAAATTTAATGTCAAGTAGCTGTGTGTTGAGTGTTAACATCAACTTTGGAGTGTGTAAATAACTATCTTACATCAAGTATCAATAAGATAACTTTAAAAGAAAAACCATCAAATCTGTTTTTAAAACATTGTCACTGGAAGCTGATATTTTATTTGGTTGAAAAAAAAAAATTCAATCCATAGCTTTTTCCAACTCTGCAAGACAAAGAATGAGATAACTTAGCAAGATTAGTGTGAGTAATAGTTGATTACAGTTGCTAAAGTAGAAGGATATATGAGCAGCAGGTAGGCTGCAAGTCAGAGAAGTAAGGGAGACCCTCTAACATGTTTACTATGAAGTCTGGTAGGGTAAGAGATAGAATGTGAGAAGCAGTAATACGTGAAATAGAAATAAGAGCATTGAGAAGTGCTTTAAATCAGGGGTTCTAAACCATTTTTAATCTATGAACCCCTTTGATTATTATTTTATTCTGGTGGACCCCATAGCCATTTGGTGTTTTAAAACTAATTTTATAGAAACTTCTTTCAAAATTCTTATTTTGTTTTTCACACAATCGCTTGTGTAGGATGAACTATGTAAAACATTAGGGAAAGAAACCTAAATGTTTCTTGCAATATATATACCAATACATACATGTAAAGCAAAATTTTCTCAGGGGCCCTTATAATACTATTGTAGAGCCCCAATTTACTGTTTTGTTGTGTGAACCTCCCAAAATCATATATGAACCCCAGTCGAGAACTACTGCTTTAAATATACCTGTGTGTGTGTGGGGCTGTAAAGAAAAAGCAGAAGCTGCCGCTGTAGTAGCCCTATGGTCTCACATTGTTTTCCTCTCTTCTTTCATCTTCAGGGTCCAGTAGAGATTGCTCTTGTATTCCTTAAAGCTGAACCAAACCAAACCCATGGAAAACATCATAACAAACTTAGATTGTGCTTTAAAGAATTTTTGAAACGGTAATATCCTCACACAATTTTTTTTCTTTTTTTTTTACTTTAATCAAAAGAAAATAAGAAAATAGTTTTATTTTGTCTTTTTGGTTCATCAATATTATTAGCGAGCCAACAAGTGAATCTGTAAGTACTTGCTAAATCTGCTAGAAACAGCAGGCAAATTTCCCTCATATCACATGTTATGTTACCAAGTTAAAAAAGAAATGATACATTGGGTAACATAAACATAGGGACATGTGTGAAGGAAAATGGTGGGATGAACAGTACTGGAATGTCTTTGATCATATGTTTGTTCAATGACAGCTGATCTGGGGGTAAACAACAAAAATGTTATGAATTTTGTAACTTTCATCATAATCCTGTTTTAAATGTCTCTTTCTGAATCAGTCTACTATTTTTAAGCATTCAGTATGAAATGAAAACAAGTTTAATGATTAAGGTGTTAGTACTGGACTTCAGTATCTTCTTTCAGAGTTGTTTTGCTCTATGGAGATCATACTGTGTCAGTTATTCCTTGAATACATTTTCAATTTGATTGTAAATTCTATTCATATTTTTAGAGTATATATCATCATCATCATTGTTTTAATGTCCACTTTTCCATGCTTGCATGGGTCAGACAGAATTTATCCAGCTCCAGCTCCAGCTTAGTTACTCTACTTACTCATATAATACAAGGTAGTTATGTATCTTTTCTGCAACAAGAAATTTTAATTACCTTTTTCTGATGATATCTGAAAAGAAACAGCGATTTTAGCAAATTTTGATCACATCAGGGTCACCAGTTGTAGGGAAGAGGGTATACACCATCCTGTGTATCCCAATTCCGTACATTAAATTCTTCAAGGAAGAAAACGGAGCGCAGACTCTGAACTAAAACAGCATAACAAATATTTATTACAGTAGAATTCTGCTCACACTAGGAGGGAATTCGGTAGCATGTCGGCTTTGGTTAGATGAGACGCCATCAATGAAGTTGCGTGGTTGAAGTCATTTCCTCCTCTCTGGTTAACTTTGTGGATTCATTGTGGAGTTGACAGAGAGCTGCTGTTGAGACATCTAGCTTCCACGAAGTTCAGCAAGCAAAAGAGGCAGAGAGACGTGGGAACGCTTGGATGTTGGATAACCACACATGCGCACGAGGGACTCCCTGCATGCCTTCCAGAAGACTAGTCCCTGCACATGTGTGGATAAGCTCTCCAAAATGGCAACTGGTATCAGGCACCACTACACATATTAAGCAAGACTAATAATAAATCAAAAAACATTAAAATAAACAAGCTTTTGATGGTTTCAAAATTATGATGCTAAGTGTTTCCATTATTTTGTCCAACCCCTGTATGTGTGTGTGTATAAATCAATATCAATATATATTTATATTATCTTTTCTTTTACTGTTTATTCTACAGATGTTTGGATGCTCTACAAAGAAACAAGACACTGATAACAGTTGAGCAAAAGGAATACCAAAAAGAAATGGAGAGAACATTCCACAATATTCGTGATAAGTTGTATCCATTGATATGTTCCTCAACAGTCACACTGAAACGAGCCAAACATAAGAGGTTAGTGAAATCATAGTTATGCCTCAGGTCTCTACTATTTATTATTATCCCTTGCTACATTCTTCTGCCTTGTCTTTTGCACATGTGCAGATGTGCATATAGCAGGCCTTAACTTGTAGGTGTATGTAACTATAGACATTGTTTTTTCTTCTCATGACATTTCATGCCATATGCATTGTATAGCACAAAATAGTAAGACTAAAGAATTAAGTTTTAAAAAAATCAATCTCTAACACTAAAAAATTAGGACAATGGTACAGTGGAATGAAATGATAAGGAAATCAACTAATATATATATATGGTTCAAAATTGTACAAGAAACAGAAGACAAAGAGGTGAGAGAACAACAAACAAGCACTAGGGTCTATATAATCAACTTACCCCTCCCGAAAAATGCTAGCCATGTGCCAAAATTTGAAACGATTATTATTAGTATTATTATTATTATTATTATTATTATTATTATTATTTTTTCAGTGGGTGAGCTGGCAGAATCATAAGCATGCTGGACAAAAAGTTTAGCTAGGTTATCCACTGGCTTTCAGCAGTCTTTTGAGTGCTTAGAACTCTCCTTATAATTTCTCCTGTCCCTAAGAGGCAAACATTCTATTCCAATCACCTTCAACCATTTGTCTATACCTTTGCTTATAGTTCCCAATGCACCAACTATTATAGGTGCAACCGTTTTTTCTTTATGATCCTGGAATCAAATGGACAACATGAATCAATTAGTAAGCAACTTCGTTTTACCTTTATGCCAGGCTAAATGTTTAGTGGCATTTTGTGTGTTTTAACATTCTGAGTTCAATTCCATTGAGGTTGACTTAGCTTTTCATCCTTTCGGGGTCAATAAAATATGTACCAGTTGAGTACTGGGATCAGTGTAATTGACTTGCCCCCTCCCCCAAAATTTTAAGCCTTGTGCCTATAGTAGAAGGATTATTATTATTATGGCATTGAATAGCAGATTTTGTAGTGTCAGACAAAACACCTTGTGGTATTTTCACTCTGAGTTCAAATGCCACCAGGGCTAAGTTTGACTTTAATTTTTTTGACATTGATAAAAGAAAATATGTTCTGTCAACTATTGGTTCCAGTTTAATCAATTATATCTCCATTCTCAAAATGTAGAACCTATAAACCTCTGTCTGCATAATAAGGGCAAAGTCACATTCACCTGCAGCAACACCATCAAAATTAGACACGAAACAACAGTGATGATGGCAAAGATTACTTTGTTATGTAAACAGAAGTCTGAACACCAGAATTTATACTTGTCAGAAAATATTAAAACTACAGCTTTGTGATATAAATGAGTCATAGGTCTACCAAATCTGTGCCCTTTTCTCTATCAATAACCCTATTATTCTTCATGGGGTGGGAGCTTGAATTTCATACTGATTCTCTTAGATCATAAGACTTCAGAGCATCTCTGAGATAACATAAATGGTAAGTTTATGTACACAAAAAGTCAATGAACATGTATGCAATTTCCACATAAGTCTCACTGTATTTTTTGTTTTGTTTTGTTTTGTTTTGTTTTTTCTAATTTTTTAATTTCTTTTTCTCTCCTGTTTTTTTTCCTACATATGACATAATTTAAAAACAAAATATTTTAATGAAATTATATAACCTAACTAAAAATTCCATTTCTTTGCTTTTTTTTTTCTTCTTCTTTTTTTATTATTCTAGGCCCTGATTGAATAACCCTTTCTATTTTACTGATAATAATCCTATCAACTAATATTTTTGTAAGCAAAATTAACATTCTTACCAGTCACCAATTTGTCTTGAGGCAGCTATGCCTTTTTTTTACATACTTTTGTTCTACTAGCTTTCTCATATGCTTGTTACTTTCTAGTTTCTTTCCTATCTGCCCTTCAGTTTAATATTCTTCTCATGGTGGTATTGTAACCTTTACTGTTGTTGTTGTTGCTGTTAGTGTTGTTGTTTAGCCACAATGTCAAACTGATTGAACAGACTGAGGAACCAAAAGCAACACAGACTTAATCATTTCATCTCATCCTTTTTCTTTCTTTTTTTTTTCAGAGTCTGTGTGTCTGGGATTACATTATGCAATGTGTCCATTCTTTTCTAAGATGGTAGGCTGCAGTGATCTGAGATAGATTTAGTTGCTAATTGTAGCTGGTAAAGTCTGCCATATACAGGTTCACTGCTCCTTCAATGGCTTACTGTTGGTGTTGCTGTTTAGTCCCAACTCAGCTATTATTGTACAGACATGTAATCAAAAGCATTTCGTCCAGCCATGCCATCCTGTCATTATTCAGACATAATGTATTCAGGACTACATTACATAATGTGTCCTTCCTTTTATAAGACAATAAGGTATCATTTAAGGGAGATTTGGCTGCTATTTCTTGCAGTTCATTGGATTGTTCCTGATGGCTTTTTGCTGACTGGGAGATACTAAGTATAAGTAATTATTAGATTTCTGAAAACAGTGTATATTGCCAAATTCATCATCATGGTCATCATTGATTGTCACTATGGGAGAGTGGCAGATAATGAGACAATACCAGACTGGATGCTGATTGGTATTTAATTATCATTTTTAGACACCATAAAAGACACCATTTCGAGCGTGGCCGTTTTCGTGCGGGTGACACGTAAAAGCACCCACTACACTCTCTGAGTGGTTGGCGTTAGGAAGGGCATCCAGCTGTAGAAACTCTGCCAAATTAGATTGGAGCCTGGTGTAGCCATCCGGTTGCACCAGTCCTCAGTCAAATCGTCCAACCCATGCTAGCATGGAAAGCGGACGTTAAACGATGATGATGATGATGATGATGATATTCATCAGCTCAAATCCAGTCAGGATTGATTTTTTCCCATTTTGATTGTTATCCCTCCAGCTTTTGTTATTTAATACAAGCACCTGCATTTACTGGGTTTAATTCAATCAACAGTACCATCTCCCTTACAAATGGTATCGTACAAATATTTGAGTTTGTAGTCAAGGTCATCACTGTCACCACCACCACCATCATCTTCATCTTCAACATCACCACCACAGCCATCAACCTTCCCTAATAGGATGTTGATATGTTGATGAATAGACTCAACAGAGATTGTTGTGACACTGCACTAAATGACCAAATGATGTAGTGGTCTGTCATCAACGCTGTCTCATGAGCTAATAAAGGCAATGTGGACTGGCGGATGAGATAGTGGATAAATAAAGAATTAGGCTACACCTCCTCTTACCATGAGTACAAACCCACTATCAAAGGTGATATTTTAAAAACTAGCACTGTAACTATTTGTACAAGTTCTCTGATAGATAATGACACATTTAGGTACTTTTTGGTTATCTCACCCCCATAAAAAAATTGTGCTATCTCCCCACTCCCCCCATTTTACGAGAAATATCAGTACTTTTGGTTATCTCCTTCAACTAAAAAAATTGTTTAACCCTCAATAAAAATGAAAAAAATTATTAAACATGGAAGGTGAAAAGATGAAACATCATATTGACTCTCATAATATTTTTATAACAAACCATACAAAACTGAGAAAAACTGATAAACATGAAAACTGAAAAAATTAAACATCTTATTGAATCTGATAACATTTTTATAACAATTCATACCCTGCCTAATGCAGAGGCCAAACATCAACAACATGTTCAAGTGCTGAATCAAAAGGATCTAATGCTTTTAATTCAATCCCTTGTCGCCACATAAACTCAATTTTTTAGTGGGGAGATAACCCAATTTTTTAATGGTAATTCTTTTTAATGGGGGTGAGATAACCAAAAAGTACCCACATTTATACTAGTTGTAAATTATAAAAGTAAAACTAGACAACCAAGTCCATTTTCAGACTATTGTCTGACTGGAAAAGTTGTGAGAAAGAGATGTGATACGAGTTAAATAGCTGAATTGTTTGATAATTTGTAAGTTCAATTTCACTGAAATCATTTCAGCTTATGTCTATATATGGTGCTGAGTCCTAGAGCCCCTCAGCTCATTTCTATCATCATCCTTATGTATACTTTTCCAAAATAGACATGGTTTAAACATGCCTTCTTTTTTTATGTGATTGGTAAAGATTTACCTCATCAATATATCTTACAACAACACAGCTCTCTCTCTCTCTCTCTTTCTCTCTCTCTCTCTCTCTCTCTCTCTCTCTCTCTCTCTCTCTCACCACCACTATAATAGCTTCTACTCCTTCACCTCCACCTAAGTCTACCTGATTCACCTACCTCTCACCATTCCTACTTTGTCTCGCACTCAAAAATCCCACACATAGCACTTCACCTACTCCTTCCCATCAGAAATGCATCTCTCTGGAGCAACCACCCTGCACACATTTCCTTTATAAACATCAGCCTACTGAAGTTCAAACTGAACATCAACCACATCAATGTTACTAGTATAGGAGGTCACTCAAAATCATAAGTACTCTTTCTTCAAAAAATTTTGATAAATCTATTATGCTTTACTAAAATATGTAGTTGGTATTTGTTAAAAGCCTTTTTCCTTTTTAGCTCATGGAACACTGAACTTTGAAACACAGTTGACACTTGAAATGAATTGAATTTTTTTTGTCTTATTTCATTATCATCTTCATCATCATCTGTATTTTTTTTTTCATGCTTATATGGGTTTGATGGATCTCACAATTCTTCATCTAACAGGCAGAACAACAGAGAAAACCACCTAGCTTTGTTGATGTGTATGTTATTTTATACATGATTTTAGTGGCTGAATTTCACCACCCACTTTACAATATGGATTGTATGCATCTTATCTTAATCAGGTCCCCAGTACTAGAGAGGTTGACTGTAGCAGGATTGTACAGTTTCTTCTACCCTGTATCATCTTAGTTATCAATAGAAGTCTAACAGAAAATAAATATAACGTTATTTTCCATATGGTAGTAGTCTGACTTAATTGAAAGGAATGTAAGGTACCTTACTGGGGTAGTAGTCTAAGGCTGTCTCTTTAGCACTAGTTAGAGGGTGGTGGAGGAGTCGTTGTGTTGGTATAGAGGAGAATTCAACTTTAATGGAGCAATGTACTGACTGACATAAGGTACTTGTTAGTAAGTCTCTAGTTATTTATAAAATTAAACCACTGAGTGAAACTAGTAGAGTAGCTAAATTTATGTGAAAATATAGCTACAATATCTCCTATGCCATCTTCTAAAAGGAAGGGCATATTGGATAAGGTAATCATAGATACATTCATCAATATTTAACATCTGTCTTCTATGTAAGCATGGGCTGGACAGTTAAACAACATCTGAAACTTTGGAGGATTTCATTGTCTACTTTGATATGGTTTCTATGGCTGGATGCCCTTCCAAATGCCTATCACTTAACCAAGTGTACTAGTGCTTTTTTTCTTTTTTCTTTATTTTGTGAAACCAGCACTTGTGAAGTCACCATGTAACTCACAACTCACAAGATCCCCTTCAATTGAGTGGGAGTAAAGAAAAGAGAAAAGTGGTTTTTGAGGTTAAAGAATGAAAGACAGGACTGGAGTAGGTTTCTTGTTACAGAGGATATAAATCTCTTCTTATTACATAAAAGTAAGTGGGAGTAATCAGTGGAAAGAGATAAAGATGGTGGCAACAAGGTAACAGATTTGGCCCTCAAGGTATCAGATGAATATAAAAAGGGTGTGGATAGAAGATCTGGTTTGTGTGGGTAGAGGTTACAGGAAATATTAGGAGAGAGTGAGGGATGGTTAGAAATGAGGAGTAGGGTGGGAGGAATTGGGAACAAAGGTGGAAGGATGGTCAATAAATAAATATAAGTTTTGGAGGGAAAATAAGGGGAAAGGAGGTGATGACTGACTGTACAGAAAGGATGAAGAACAGCAGAATATTTTCAGTAGATAGAGGGAAAATGACAGAAATGGGATGATGGTTTGTGTTGGTGTCTGAAAGAAAATGATTGGATGGTTGAAGTCGAAGCCTCTTTGATAAATAAATCAACTCAAACACTGACCTGAGAGCTAAACAACAACAACAATGTCAATTACTCTAAAGGAAATATAAAAAAAAAGCAGAAACAATTTCCTTCATATTACTATGGAAATACGAGTGTAAAACAGCAACAACAATAAAAAAAAAGTAAAAACAATAAATTTAACCAATTTATGGAGCGCTTCCTTGACTCTTTGCTCTCAACACATTAAATTAATCCAACTCCAATATTCTTGAAATAAACATGTTATTTTATTATTTTATTTATTACTTAACATGTTTTTCTTTTAATAGCATCAACAAGACATGTTTGTTTTGTGTTTCACATTTTACTTCTGCCTTCAATGACCACACCAGCCATGCATGTCCCTTGAAGTAGTTTGCTTTTCTATAGAGCAGTTTGCCTTTCTATAGAGCAGTTTGCCTTTCTATAGAGCAGTTTGCCTTATATTTTCTCATAGAGCAGTTTTAAATTTTCCATAAAGCAGTTTGCCTTATCTTTCATCATAGAGCAGTGTGTGCCTTAGATTTTCCCATAAAGCAGTAGTCCTTCCCTTTCCCTGTAAAGCAATTTGCCTTCCCTTTCTCCATAGAGCCATTTGCCTTATCTTTCTTCATATAACATTTTGCTTTTTCTTTATAAAGTAGTTTGCCTTACATTTCTCCATAAAATAATTTGCCTTACCTTTTAAAGTAGTTTGTCTTAAAATAGAATAAATAAAGCAGTGTTTGCTTTACAGCATTCCTTAGTAATATTCCTTACCTTTCTCCATAAAGCACTTTGTTTTACCTTTGCCCTAATGCGGTTTGCCATACCTTTCATTATAAAGCATTTTGTCATACCTTGCTCCATTAAACAGTTTACCTTACATTTTCACTTGCACAAGTGTCTCAGGTTTGCATTTCTCACAGTAGCACTAAATTTCCTCTTTTCAGAAATATTTTCACTTTATTGTGGCTCCTCTCAAATTTATGTGGCAATAAAGAATTTAAGTTATATATTTTTATTTATTCAATGATTTGCCATCTTTTTGTAGAAATGGAGGTGGCTTACGAAAGAAGAGTTTTGCATCAAGGGCAAGATAATACAACTTCTATTCACTGTGCTCCCATACCAGCTGTATTATATGTCTAAATATCTGCAATAAGCCAGTCATATAATTTCTCACACTATTAACTATACTTTTAGAGATAAAAGGTTTCTACTTTTTTTTCTTTTTTTCACAATATTGAAAACTAGCTGTTAATATTCTAGATGCATAGCAAATTTAAGTATTGTGATTGATTGCATAACAGCCAAATCTCCCTCAGATTGCACCTCACTGTTTTAAAAGAAAAGAGGAAACATATATATTGGATAATGTAGTCCTAGATACATTGTCTAAATAATAGTCATAGGTGAAGTGCTTTGATCACAGGTCTGCTTGCACATTGCTGACTTTGTGTTAATAAACAACTTGAGACCTGCAATCTCTTAAGGGAGCATTTATCTCTCATATCTATCATTCTTTTTATATTGCCCTCAAGTATAAATAACCACTGATCCTTAAAATCTTCTTAATTCCTTGGAGATCTTTGTAATACATGTGCTCAGAACACACTGTAAAATGGTTGGCAAACAAGCAGAGACTATATAGAGTTGAGAGAACCAGTTACCATTATATAGGGTTGGGAGAACCCTTTAGCATTTAAACAGGCCATATCCGGCCTAAATATTCTACCTGTTTCATGCTCAAACTGGCCAGATCTGGCATGTCACACCTACTCTACAATGTCATTCTAATAATAAACAATTGCACCATCAAAATCTCAAAGCTACAAGATAATGCATGATTAATTCAAAACAATGAATAAATCAATTTATTTGACAGAGTAATATGAACACTAAATGTTTAACCTATCCAGGAGAGCAATAACTCTGAATATTAATTGATTTTGACCATGTTGACTCTTCCAACCTATGCCAATAGAAAGTGAAGATAAAATGATGATGATTGATAACAGTGGTAATTTAGGATTAAGTGTTTCACTCTTCTTTTCGGTTCGGAGAAGGCACTAGGAAATTGTTCTAGTGCTCAGAGTTCTTGCTTCCACTCCAGCCTAAAAATGACCCTCAGTCATTTGCCATTCTGACCTGGAATACACATGGTGGATGTGATGATGTACAACAATCTTTGACAGCATTTCCTGCAAAAGCTTATCACACTCTTGTCTCTGCCACAACTACCATATGGATATTCTACTTAACTATAATTTGTTATCCTATAGAAGGAAGAGGAGCTGATAAAATCATTACAGTGGGGTGGGGGTGGGGAATTCCCCATGGTATTTGTTCTAATTCTTCACATTCTGAGTTCAAATCCCACAAACCTCAACTTTGCCTTTCACTCTCCTAGGTTCAATGAAATATAGAAATAGTCAAGTACTGAGAGGTCAGTTATATTAAGCAAACCCCCTTCTCTCAAAATTGCTAGCCTCCTGTCTAAATCATTAACCCTTACTCCATAATAATTTTTCTTATAATTGTGAAGACAATAATACAACTGGTTTTGGTACATTTTGTTCCTTGCTTTCTAATGTAAACACAGGCCACAATTTTGGAATAAGGGCTACCTTAGTAACTCTGGAAGGATAAAAAAAAGCGAAATCAACTTAAGTTTGATTTGAACTCAGGGCTATAAAGGATCATAACTGAATACTGCAAAGCATTCTGCACAACTCTGCTGTCTAAGCTGTTTACCAATCCCTTTACTCTTTCTTTTACTTGTTTCGGTCATTTGACTGCGGTCATGTTGGAGCACCACTTCAAAGGGTTTTAGTCAAATAAATCGAACCCCAGAACTTATTTTTTTAAACCTAGCACTTATTCTCTTGATCTCTTTTGCCAAACTGCTAAATTACAGGGATGTAAACACACCAACACTGGTTGTCAAGCAATGATGGTGGGGTCAAACGCAAGCACAAAGGCACATGCACATACATACAAACACATGCACACACACACACACACACACACAACTGGCTTCTTTCAGTTTCCGACTACCAAATCCACTCACAAGGCTTTGGTTGGCCCAGGGCTATATTAGAAGACACTTGTCCAAGGTACCATGCAGTGGGACTGAACCTGGAACCATGTGGTTGAGAAGCAAGCTTCTTACCACACAGCCATGCCTGTTCCTAAACTTTTCATTTTTTTTTTTTTTCTTTTCTTCAGCCCTAGGACTCATAAGGCTGGTTACTCAATTTCCATGCCATACAAGTGACCGAAATCACAACAATCCACCTGAACAGGATGCCAGCCCATTGCATTGCTCTTCATTAATGCCACAAAATTTACCTTCTAAATTACAATCTATTTTCAGATTTTTACCATTTTCACATTTTAAATTACTTTTCCAATCTGCAAGACTAAATTTTGCAAACACCTTGGCACTTTCTGATTTTTGTACTGTATAAAAACTTGCATTCTCATCCTCTCCTTGTCAAATTTGTTTCCTGATCACACACCCTTTATTTCTTATATTTCACTGTGAATGCCTTGTTTCACCTTAATTTTTTAACCTTAGACACTCCTTCAATGTTTTCATGCCTTGTTTTTTGAAGTTTAGGTGTTTGTTGGTTTGTTTGTTTGTTTGTTCTTTTATTGTTTTACAGTGTCTCCTAATCCCTCAAAAGAATTCTAGATTTTCTATTCCTTGCGGTCTCTCTTTTTTCTCTCTCTTCCTCTCTCCCTCCTTCTCTCTCTCTTTCTCTCTCTTCCTCTCTCCCTCCCTCTCTCTCTCTCTCTCTCTCTCTCTCTATATATATATATATATATATATTTATCTATACATCCCACCCATGCCAGCATAGAAGACGAACATTAAGTGATGATGATATATATATTATCCCTGTTTCTCTACTGCCCTTTTTATCCCCCCACTTTCTCTCTCTCTCTCTATCTCTCTCTCTCTCTCTCTCTCTCTTTCTCTCTCTCTCACACACACACACACCTTAAAAACTGACCCATTCATTTCTCTGTGTATTCAAAACAAGAATACAATTGGCTTTGGGATGAGAGGGTGAATTTGGATTTTCTTAAATCTTGCTTGAATTTGTTAAAATGTTTTGACTTTAGAATCAACAGAGTGCACATTTGAAATATATTTAGCCCAGTACACGCACACACACACACACACACATACACACAAATGTTGCAGATCTTAACTTGATATGTGGGCATTTTGTTGTATGAAGGTAATTCTGTGAACCCTACGTTACCTTAGTACATCTAGCTTTCAGGAATATGTGCCTTATCATTTTAGTGATATTAACTATAATAGAGTCAAAAAAGGCTGAGAAAGTAGTTTATATTCATGCAAAAGAAAAAGGAGAAAATGGAAATTTTGAAGTTAATAAGAGTTTATTATCAGCAAGAAATCGATCATTATCTCTTACTGCTGTTTCAATTATACATAATGAAATTAATTAAATATTAAATTTATATTTCTGAGCATAATCTCTTCAGAGGGGGAAAAAATGTATATATACCCTTAGATGTTATGTATGTTTGTTTGTAGATTCATCACAGCAGAGTCTGGTGTGATGACTCTACGAACAAACATACATAACATCTAAGGTTATATATATATTTTTTGTTTTCCCTCTCAAGAGATTATACTCTTTCTCTTATATATATATACATATATATATATTCTTTTATTCTTTTACTTGTTTCAGTCATCTGACTACGGCCATGCCGTAGCCCTGCCTTGAAGGATTTTAGTCAAATGAAATCGACCCCGGAACTTATTCTTTAAGCCTAGTACTTATTCTGTTGGCCTCTTTTGCCAAACCACTAAGTTACAGGGACATAAACACACCAAGACCAGTTATCAAGCAATGATGGGCCAAAAAACACAGGCACAAAGACATACACACATAGATAGATAGACATACGATGGGCTTCTTTCTATAAATATTGTTAATTATTAAATAAATGAAAGTAACATTATTTAATCCTCAATGTATTTTTGTCTTAAACTAAGTGACATAACATTGTGTTTGTGCATGTGAGAGAGAGATTTGTGATATTCCTTTCTTGCTTTTATCTTTTCAGTAAAGACAGAGCTCGACGAATACATTCTCCAAACAGTTCCCTTGTGTGAAATACAAAAGATAAGCCCAACCAGACAGCTACTGACAGTCATCCTTGTTCTGCCTTTTATTGTTGTTGTTGTTAAAGAAAAAAAACCAGCGGGGTGGGGTAGTCACTAAGGTTGTTCTTACTGCTACCATGCTCCCTCCTACGGCTATTGTTGCAATTTTTTCCACTTGCCAACCTCCACAGACTTTTTACCACATAGTGAGTGTGTGTATGTGTATATATATATATGTATAAAACTATCAGCTATTGTTGCATTTTCCTCACCCAACCTCCCAGCATCCCATGAATATATTTTTACCATATACATACATGGATGTGTGTATATATGTGTGTGTATGCATTTATATATGCACATGCATACAGACTATCAACTATTGTTGCATTTCCTCTTTCCAATAACCAGTGATTTCTCTTTACCCTGTATGTATATGTGTGTATATATATATATATATATATATATATATATATATATATATATATATACATACATATATATAACATTGTATTCACTTTTATATAGACACACATACACATTCATGGGATCACACATTTATATACACATAAATGACAAAATATACCGACTATCAGTTCCTGGTGCGTTTTTCATCTGATAACATTCAGTGACTTATTACACATACACACACACACAGACACATGCACACTTAACCTAAGAAAGATGGAACAAGGAACACACACACACACACACACTCACTCACACACCCCAACAACCTTTGAATATGTATAGTTTTATTATGTCCATGTCTAGTCTATCTTCCTCCTCAGTATTTAATAGGTAAAACACACTAAATATCTCCATATTTACACATCAAATCAATAAAACTACAGATCAATACCTATTGCTTTCTGACAATATATTTTCAACATTATTTATTTTCTTGTCCACATTTTTTTTCTTTCTTTTTGTGTGTGTGTTCTATTTTATTTTTTAAAACTAATTTTTCTATATATTTTCTTCATTTTGTTTACACTTCTTATTTTTATTTATTATTTTCTCATTTCATCCACTTTGTTTTTTTGTTTTTTTTTTTGATCATTTGTTTGTTTCATTGTTTGACCTTTAAGAATGCATTTAAACCATTTTTGGTGAATATCTTGAAATATCTTTTAAATGGAATGAAATAGGGAAACATATTTCAGTGACAAAATTTCTCCAAAAGAAAGTGTCTAAATATTAATTGATATCCATCCATATTATTATTATTATTATTACGGCAGCAAGCTGGCAGAATCATTAGCACACCGAACAAAATGCTAAGCTGCATTTTGTCCAAATTTACATTCTGAGCTCAAATACTGCTGATGTCAACTTTGCTTTGTATCCTTTCAGGGTCAATGAAATATGTACCAGTTGAGTACTGGGGTCAATGTAATTGACTTCCCCTCTCCTCAAAATTACTGGTCTTGTGCCAAAAATTAGAATAACTATTATCATCATTATTAAATTTTATCAAAAATTTTATTGTTAAATTTCTTTATTCTATGTTAACTTTCTTTTTTAAAAAAAAGAAAAAGTACTCTAGCCTTTAGCAAGGAATACATTTTGATATTTAAAAACAAAATGACTGACCCTGTGACATAGAATTAGAAAGTGAGTACTTGTTAAGACTTTTAGTTGTTCACTTTCATTATTTCAATGAACTCTGTGGGTCATTTGAGCTTAATTTCATAATATAAACATATATATGCATTATTATTATTATTATTTTTATTATTCAACAAATTCTGCTGAGATTGACTTTGCCTTTCATCCTTTCAGGGGTCAATAAAATAAGTACCAGTTGAGCTCTGGCATCAATGTAATTGACCAGCCACCTCCTTGCCACATTTCAGGACTTGTGCCTATTGTGGAAAGGATTATTATTATTATTATTATTATTAAAGCACATTGGAAGAAATGCTTTGCAGTATTTCATTTTGACTGGCTACGTTCTGAGTTCAAATTCCAATGAAGTCAGCTTTGCCTTTCAGGTTTTCAATGTCAATAAAATAAAGTCTCAGTCAAGTACTGGAGTTAGTGGTATCAACTAACTCCTTCCCCTTTAAAATTACTGGCCTTCTGCCAAAATTTGAAACCATTATTATTATTATTATTATTATTATTATTATGAGTGGCAGAATCAGTAAGTCATGGGTAAAGTGTTTATTTATCTCTCCTCACATTTTATATTTAAATCTTGTCAAGGCCAATTTTGTCTTTCATTCTTCCACAATCAATAAAATAAAATACCAGCTGAGTCCTGGAATCAATCTGATTGATTATTCATCTTCTACACCCACACAAAATTATTGCTTTGTACCTAAGATAGTAAAATATCATTATGATTATTTTTATTATTATTTTCAATTCCCTAATTAAAAAAAAGAGAAAACTAAACTAAACTTTATTTTAATTTTCATATTTCAAATTTTATTTCTTGTATTGTTATTTATACCTTACATAAAAAACACATTTTACATTTTAATAATTTCAAATTGAACATGAACTAAAAGTTTTCATCTTTTGATAATTTCAGATTAAACCTGATTAAATCTGGGTTTTTTATTATTATTTTTTTTTTATTTTAAAAATAAATTAAGTTGTTAACTAGTTATGAAGCAGTATGCAGGAGAAATGAAAAGAGTCACAAATATAACAGCTTGTTTTATACACATACATGCACACACATACCATATTCAGATTCTATAAAAGATATTTCAGTTTGGTTAATTTGCTGCACTTAGCAGTCTTTTGAATCATTGAAAGACTTTACTGTTATCCATCCATACCACCTGGATTTGTGGAGACTCAGTATATTGCTTCTATACTGATTCCAATTCATGTGGCTTATTCGGCACATGTAATCATTGCAGTTTACTTACCACTGTGATTTATTTACCACATGTAATCATGGTGGTTTATTTAACACATCTGTGCCATTGGATTATTTAATTGAACCTAATAGGATGTCTTCCTGTTTTCTCAAATCATGAGGAATAGTATTTCAGCAAATCAGCCAATAGTTGTTTACCACTTTTCCGTCTCAGTTCTGTGTGTGTGTGAGCGAGAGAGAGAGAAAGAGAGAAAGAAAGAGTGCATATGTAAATAAAAAAGAGACTCAAGTACTGAAAATCCAAATTAGGAGTCAAGCACCTAGTTATTGTAGATTTTAAGGCTTAAATACACTTGATAAGGTTATATATATATATATATATATATATATATATATATATATATATATATAAAATTTACTCATGTAGCTCTGTGTCTGACAGTATCAAAATTTTTAGGTGTGTTTTTGTACAATCCTAGTTTTTCTTTATGACACACAAATATATGTTCACCTCTACACAATTTCACTAACAGTCACAACTACGTACATTGAATAATCTCCACGGACACAAAAACATGACAAACATGCACATGCACACACAGAATGGAATGAGTGAATGAATATATATATATATATATATATATATATATATATATATATATATATATATATATATGTGTGTGTGTGTGTGTGTGTGTGTTTATGTATTTGTTTTGGAAAATCCCTGCTGTGAAATTGTGTGTTGAAACAGACATTGTTACATTTCAGGGTAGTCATATTTTTTTTTCTCTTTATTCTTTTTACTTCCAAATAACCACATGCACTATATACTTGTCCTTCACTTCAGCTTTGTTATTTTTCTTATTTTAGTGTCCTTTGTCTGAATTAAACTGAAGTGAAGAATGAATATATAGTGCATGTGGTTATTTGGCAAAAAAGAAAGTGACCATCCCAAAATATAACAGGTTATATATATATGTGTGTGTGTGTGTATACTTTGTAGAGGAAAAACTTATTCATTACTGAGGAAATAGAGTATTTATGTTTCTATGAGTCATATTGGTTTTTCCAATTTTCTGATTTGAAGACCACTTTTAGCAAGAAACTTATAAACATATATATATATGTTCATGTATATCTATGTACCTATGTGAGTATCTTTGCATTATCACATGTGAAACCATTTAAGCGCTCAGTACATACTTAGAGAGAAATATGTACAGTTTGCAACATGTGTAATGAATGTTTCTACTGCTTCTGTTTCTACATTATATCCATTGATTAACACTCAACTTTCTCTATGAGACTTTGCTAAAGATTTAATAAATTCATTTCCAGCACCTTCACACACACACTTATATGTCAAATATATTAAAAGGGAAACATTAAGTTGATATTGGTAGCAGGCAGTCAATTCTTAATCTTGGCTGCCAAATCACAATGTGTTGATTTCCATAGTGTCACTAAACTTACATTGGGACTAATCCACACAGCAACATTTTTCTATCAGTATTTGAAAATCTATCTGATTGACCATGTCTTTCATTGCAGTGTGGACTGTTTGGTATATGGTCTACTTTGATTCCAGCCAGATTTCAATGATACTGACATAGCTATCCTGTTGTCATCATTGCATGAATGCTTGCTTTAACCTTTAACATTTAAACCAGTCCGATCCAACCTATCACACCTAACCTACGATGTCATCTACAAATAAACAATCACATCATCAAAATCTTGAAGCTATAAGATTAATACATAACAATATGAATCAACAGGCATTACTTTTGATAGAGTAATCTGAATGCTTAAAGGGTTAAATAATTGATTGTTCTTTTAACCACTTAGCATTCAGAATATTCTCTCAAATTTAATTCTTATGTATTCACATTAGCTTTATTTAATCATGCATGATCTTGTAGCTTTCAATGATGTGCTTGTATAGTTTTAGAAGGACGTTGTAGAGTAGGTGCTAGAGGTCAGATCTCGATAGTTTGAACATAATACAAGTAGAATATTTGGGCCAGATATATTATGGCCAGTTTAAATGCTGAAGGATTAAAATGATAATTACGAGTTTGCTTCAGCAGATTGCCTACTAAAATGAGTAAAACAAGCAACTATACTCTCTATCTCTCTCTCCCTTTCTTTCACTCACGCACCCACACACACACACACTCTTTGAGGTTGTTCCTAAACTATTAATCAGCCCACTCTCTTTTATATAGATATACAGAACTGATCTAGGGAATCTCAAAAGCAATAACCTACTTAGTTGTTATTATTTTACTGTTGTTTACCTTTATCAACTTTGGTTACTTCATATAATTAGGGATAACCTACAAGCATTACATCTCGTATATCTAGATAGTAAGTACATGGTGGATAATAAAATTTGATTAAAATTTTCAAATTTGATCACTGTTTGCTGTGACATACAGATGTCCTAAAATTTACTTTTGTACTTTGAAAACAGTATCAGTTGTTGACTGTGGTGATTCTGTTTAAGCCATAACCAAGCAGACAGATGATGATGCTTCTGCAAAGAGCTGAAGAACAAGAACTGAGCAATTCGCAGTTATTCTTCAAAGGTAAACTGAAGCAGGAGTGTTGTGTTGACAGATTACTATTTCTTTGTTGTGCTTTATTATGATTGATGATGATGATGATATTAGTTTTAATTACTTGTAATGCCATCTTCTCATGTAAGTGGCTGTAACTAAATATAAACATTTTGTCTGACACTTAACAATTCTGCTAATTATCCACAGCCTGGTGGATGTTTTATCTGAGTTTAGTTAGACTACACAAGCACCAGTTTAGTTTTTTTCTTTTTTCTTTTTCTTCTTTAAGAAACATTATATGAATAACAATCATTTTATAACAAAAAAAAAGGCTTGAAACTCTGTGATACTTATCTTTGAATCTGTTTATGATGTGATAGAAAGAATCAGGATATTCATTAAATTTATCTGTTAACCCTTTTGTTACTACATTTCTGCTGAAATGCACTAACTTTGCTTCAATTAATTTTGAAAATAATGAAGAATTTAGTAAAATAACTTAGTAATTAAGCTGGTGTTAAGAAGTTTTTCTGTTTGTTCTTTTTTAGCTTAGATCACTTCAAAAGAATCTGGTTTCATGTAGGTTGCTATCAAGAGGGTTAAAGCAACTTTTGAAACAACAAATTGTCCATACTTACCAACATCAACTGAATGTTTCTCTATGTCAAATTTTATGTCCCTAGTTCTCTGTTTTGAGAGATGTGCTTAAATCTCCCAGATGTATGCAGTGAAGTAGGAGTGTCCTTGTCATGGCCTCTTAGTATTCCCAGTAGCTTTGCTAATTCATCAAATTAGAGGATGTCTTCTTTGGTAGGTTTTCTCACCAGGTCATTTCTGTCTGCTAGTTTCATCTTTTTTAAAGACTTCATAGACTAGTCATTCATATGACATTGATAATTGCTCACAGTCTGATAGACAACTGGGGATTGGTAGTCTTTTCTACCAAAATGTTCATGGAACTATTATAGAGGTTGCATGTCTATACTGCACTGTTCTATAACCCCTACACCTTCAAAAGTGTTCGATAGATTTTGATTTTCCATATCATATATCTGCTAGCAAAATTGTTAGCATGCCAGGCAAAATGCTTAGTGGCAATTCGACCGTCTTTCAAGTTCAAATTCCTCTGAGGTTGACTTTGCCTTTCTTCCTTTCGGGGTCAATAAGTTACTAGTTGAGTACTGGGATTGATCCAATTGATCTGTCCCTCCCCAAAATTGTTGGCCTTGTTCCAAAACTTGAAAGCAATGTCATATGCCTGTTTGACAAAAAATTTCTAACCAACCATCAAATAGTTATATCATATGGTTATATCTTGGCTAGACTCACTTAATGAGTCTAACACTTTGATTCAGTTCCTGCTGTTTAGTTCTATGGTCGTGTTCTCTGGCACAACAATTGCTTCTATAGAAAATTGAGTAGCTGCACTGGGTTTTGGCTCAGACTTGACTGGCCTGATTTTGATTAACAAACAGAGGATGGAAGATGATTTTGGATGTTCACCTACACAGTTGTCTGGAAAGGTGAAAATATGCCTTTTGAAAATAAAATTGTAAAGAAATTCTAGTGTGTTACCATGTCTGTTGACTTGGAAATCTTCATTAAAGTAATACATGTTTGTTTGTTGGGTTGTTTCTAATATTTTATTTCATATTGTTATATTTTTATTTAATTTTATTTGTCTGATCATGTGAAAAGAAATTTCTAGAACCTGAAGTCTATCTATTCGGTCACTTGCCAGATATATGCATTTATTAAAGCAAAGATATTTCTCTACCAGTGCCATCTCACTGTTCTCTGTCTTCAGCTGTTGGCTGACAGATGAATAGCAAGATGGCACTGTTAAACTTACTAATTTAAATCAATAGCTCTGAGTGCATATGTGTGTGTATGTTTGTATGTTTACATGTGTGTGTGTATGTATGTATATACATATAAATATAAATTTCTTTCTGATGAAATTCTTTAAATTATGTGCAGTGGTAAAAGTATGGTTTGGAATGAAAACAGCAGAAAATGTGATGGGTCATTATTCTACCTCTCTTTGCATGTATATATATATATATATTTAGTGTGTGTGATGTAGAGTTGAGTCAGGCTATTTCAGTTTCTTTGTCAGTTTTAAGCCAATTCATTTACATCACTAGTATCTTTGATCATGGCATGAACATCCCAGTCTCATTTCTCCTCCCAAGTAAAAGTATGAGGACTTTTATCTATATATGGGTGTATTATTAGATATATTGTGTTATGACTGATTCTTATACTCCTGTAACATGGGGTCAGAGAAGAGCAAACTGCCTCACCCATTTTGTTGTCATTTTTATAAAGAACAGCAGATAAGCAGAATCATTAGAATATCAAAACTAAATGTCTCATGTTATTCTGGCTTTTCACATTCTGACTTCAAATATCAATAAAGTCAATATTAATTTCATCCCTCTGAGGTTGATAAAATAAAGTACCAGTCAAGTCTTTGGGTCAATGGCATCAGCGAGCCCTTTCTTTTCAAAATTGCTGACCCTGTGCCTAAATTAGAACTAATTATGAAGAACAGTAAATTGGCAGAATTGTTAGTGTTGGACAAAATGCCTTGTGGTATTTGTTCTGGCTCTTTGCATTCTGAGTTCAAACCCACCCTACCAAGGTTAACTTTGCTTTCTATCCTTCCAGGATTGATAAAATGAAGTCCACTTAGGTACTGGGGTTGATGGTATTTGACTGCTCCTTTCTCTCGAAGTCTGAGACCTTGTGTCTGTAAAAAATAATTGTTATAAAGAACAGTTTAACGCCTTTAGCTGGTACTGTAAATTTTCTTCATTCTTTCCATCCTGCATCAGAAATCAGTGAGTTATATGACACTTGTTGGTCTCACTTCTAGCTTGCTTTCCATTTAGTAGCTGCTAAGGGTGATCTCCCCATAACACAGGTACTTTCAAGGATTGTTGTAATATTGAATCATTCATTTTTCAGATCTCTCTGTTTAGAATTGAAATCTTGCAATGGTTGCCTCTGTCCTGTATCCTTCCTGTGGTTGGTAAAGTAAATTTGATTTATACATCTTGTCCTGTGAGTTGTGGGAGGTCAATAAAATATACACGAGTAATACATTAGGATCGGTTGTTGAATACATCCCTCCCTTATTAAAATATTGAACTTGTATCTGGTCAGAAGACCTCCACATTACCAATGTAGAAGCTTCGACATGGTTTTTCAACATGCTAGAAATAGCTGCTGATTTCACTCAACCCACATCTTAAGAAAAAGCAGAACACTTAAAAAACATACTGCTGGATACATAGTTTGGAAATAAGATGGAATGGGCATGGTTAGAATGCCTTTTATCATAGGTTTCCTCAATCGGATCTGTCTTGAGGTTAAACAACATCAATATTGATGACTTTCTAAGGTGATGGAGATGACCAAGTCATAGCATACAAGACAAAATGCAACAGTATTTAGTATCAGGTGATACTTGGCTCCCTCCAGTGGTGAAGCTGTGAAATATTATTTAAACAGATTGTTAGTACTTTAGACAATGGTTTGTGCAGTATTTAGTTATACTTTCTGTCTTGAGTTCAAAGCTCACTGTGTGAATATTTTCTTTTCCTTCTAACATCATTATAATAGTGTACCAACAAAGTACTGGCCTGATTGTAATCAACTGCTTCCTTTCTACCAAAATCTGTAGTCTTGTGTCTTTGTTAGAAATAATTATTTAATGTGTTATTTTGGTTTCCTTTAATTCTGAAACTGAGAAGCAATGGTGATATTTTAACTTTCTCTTGTGAAGAAGGAATTAATTATCTTTCCTAAGTTGATGTATATTTGTTGTTAGGATAAAGCAGTCTATTACTGGACATATCCTCTTCTTACTTGAATTTGGTCAAACCATTGATTTGTTAATGCTGCTGCACTATCTTCACACTGACCAGATGCTCTGTGAGACTTCATACTTATTTTCACCAGCTGAGCAGATTGGAGGAACATGAAGTAAAGTGTGCTTTGCCCAAAGACACAGTACATGTAGATCAGGAATCAAACCCATTATCTTATTTAATGGTTAGTTTCATTAGCACTAGGTTGTGTGTTTTGTCTTAAGACAGCATGAGTGATCTGTCTGCTATTTTTAACAGGTTGAGCAACCATGTAGAGGTTCCTTCATTAGCTCAGGTTCATGCCAGATTGAATTACTTATAGTATTTATTTTCTCCCCTCAACATTCTGAGTTGAAATTATAGAGTATCATCTTGTCTATTAGTCCTCTGGGAGAAAGGGCATTGATAAAATAGGTACCTGCTATATACTGAGGATTGATGCAATCATCTGTAACCCTCTCCAAAGGGTTGTGCCAAAGTTCAAAACCATTATGATTTATTTTTGAATTGCACCAAGGTACATCTATAACTTCTTAGTAACCTCCTGGAATTCGGAGTCTAGGAGTTACTATTGATTCCTAACTGAAGCCAACTCCCTTCATTGATCACAACTGTTCCCTTCTCTGAAATGATGGATATTTTGGTTTCCTTTGGAAAGAAACCCCCAAACCTTTATTAAATCAGATTATATTTTCTATGAAATTTCAAACTACATTTCTCCCTTTATTTGTTTTACTCCACACCAAGTTTGTCATCTAATCAAGTATTCTTTAGAAGAAATACTGAAGATCTTGCTCAATAGGTTAGTTGACAACCAGTTCAAAGTTTAACAATTTAAGAAACTCTTTCTCTGATGAAAAGGTTGTTCTGTGTTTAACTGCTGTATTACCTAGATGAGAACATTTTTCTTTTATCATCAACTTAAAACAACTCTACAGATAAATGCTAACCCAGTTGACTACTGAAGTCTGTGAAAGGACAATTTGCAATTTTGAAATATATACACACCATTTTTGCAGCAGTGTCCAATATATGAAGTGAATTTGAAAGGTATTTGAAGTATGGAAACTTGCTGCAATTTTCAGTAATCATTCTCCCACCCACTCATAGGAACACACACACACATATACATATAGTAAAAATGGCTTATTAATGAACACTGTTATTTATAATCTTCTCCCTGATGAGATTGATACATTATTCCACATTATTTTTCCTCCCAGATTAATGTATCCATCAAAACATATGTTGGCGATATAAATGATTTAAATAATATCTTGTGCATTTGTCTCCATTTCCCATATATATATATATATATTGATTGATTGATTGATTTATCTACTAGGTTGATTGCGGCTTTATGTTTCATCTGTAGTGGCTTATTCAAATAAATTTGACTTTCCCTGAAGTACTGAGTACTTCCATCAATAAAATTGTTTTTAATGATTATAATTTAAATGCCCTAACGTTAACACATATACACACACATTTTCATACATATAAATATATATGTATATATGCACACACACACACACACTCAAAGGTCTCAGAACCATATTCAGCCTAAGTATTATGATATACAGCTGCATTTTGCAGTCACTGTCACCTACCTTCCTACAGCAGCATTCTAGGATTGTTGTTTCACCTTCCACCACCACCACCACTACCAGTTCAGACTTGGATATTCCTTTACTTGGTTTTATAGAAAGGAGTAGATGATAGTGTGTGCCTGAGAGAGAGTATGTGTATATGAAGGAGAGGAAAATGGAGTGTGTGATCTTGTGTATGTGTTTCTTCTTTTACTGTTCCTCTTATGACTTCCTATGTCTTTATCCTAATTATATACACTCATTCACACATACATAGGCATTCACTCACATTTACACATACATATACACCAGCTATATATATATATATATATATAGACAAACATGTTCATATATATCTATATAACATACACACACACATTCATGCATGCACTCACATATATATTTTGTCCAAATTATCTCCTGCTCATTTTATATTTGTACAATGTCTCAATAAATTTGAAATAAAGTCTAAATTTGTTAATCTCATTTATAATTAGTTACTTTCATTTATACTTTTCATTTTCCCTTTCATCGTTGCATCATCTGTATATTTTATTGAGCGTGTGGATAAGGAGTTCGTTTTCTAATCATGTCTGTTTCTTTTTAGCTTAGTCCCACTGCGTGGGAATGTCTTCTCATATAGCTCCTGGCTGACTTAAAGCCTTGTGAGTGAATTTGATAAATGGAAACTGAAAGAAGACCGTCGTGTGTGTGTGTGTATGTGCGCAGTGGTATCAAACAGTGATAATGAGTGCTCAACACCACATTTGGTGGATAAATATTCTTTATTTGTGGATTAACAGTGCTACCAATGGTTTCATTCGGTAAAATAATTTCCACAATTCTGCCAACATTCCACATGTGAATGTTGGTAATCGCCACCATTTTGGACATGACTATGTATGATTATGAGACTTCAAAATTAATAGGTACATGAATAAGGAAAGGCAACACATTTTGGAACTTTTTATTTTCCTTGCCTGTATATATATATACACAGGTACCGAACCTCTTATCCGGCAATCTTGGGTTCGGATTTCTGGGCACAGGCTAAATATATACCGAAAATATAAAATAAACAACGAAAGGTAAAGAACAAAATTGTATAACATATGCAAATTAATACATTTCTAAAGCAGGGTCTGTTTGATCTGGCGTCGTGTGACGCATACGCCACGAAAACCAAAGCAAATCGGCCACATGACAAACTACTACAGCCTGCGAAATTCAAAGCTAGCCAGTTTTCAAAATAGCCGGATTTCTCGATTCCGGATAAGAGTTTCGGTACCTGTATATATGTGTGTGTGTGTGTGCATTGGTGGGTGGCTGTGTTAGTAATGTGAATGAGTGCTACCATTTTCAATGTTGCGTGAAAGTACGCCCGACCATGAGGCAATATTACTTTACTTGGAAACAGTTTAGTGTTGGTGACAGAAAGAGCATCCAGCTAGAAAAGATCTGCCTCGACAAATCCCATCTGAAGGAAAACTGTACTTTAAAACGATGATAACAACATATGAGTGTGTGTATAAAACTCTGTTGATTCATCGGAAGCAATAAGAGCTCAATACATAAGTGTAGAGTATTCTTTAATACATTATAATTGAAAGTTTCCTAATTCCTGTACTCTAACACATTTTCGATTATCAGAGAGCTTATCCAAGCCTGCTTTATCTACTAAATATTTCTTGTTTGAATATATTTTCAAAATACATGAAATTTATGAAGAAAATGCTTATCTTTATGATAAAAGAAAAAACTTGTGGGCGAAACGTGCAAACACGGCTGCTTCATGCACACGTTTTTCACTTCATTTCTGGATCTCGTGGGAATATCCTAAAGGTCTTAAACTTCATATTACACGCACACATAACCATGTGCATACACAATAAAATTAAGTATCAATGGACTGGTTGCCTTGTAGAATTTCTTCCGGTTCTCTGCGTTCTGAGTTCGAATTCTGCTTTGCTCTGCTTAGATAATAGGCTTAATGTGTCACTTTGTTTAACATCACCACCTGACCGTTGTGTGCCTTTAACAGAGAGATCCACTTTGTTGCAAGCATTGGAGTCAGACTTCCAGTTAAAGATAACTCCCTCTCTCCCTCACACCAGTTTCAGAAGTCCTGAAAAGGGACAAGTACTCTGTCCTTCCCCTGACTAAATTTTATTTACTATTTCCCAAACCGTTACTCCGAGTTTCATGTTAACGATCTTCGGATGATGTTGTAGTGGAAATGATACACCCCTCCCACGGGAAAAGTAGCATGACGCAGCCACTATAAAGTGAGACGACGCCAACCATGTTGTGCGTCAGTCGTTGTACAAGTTTGCAGTTGGAGTTAAGTGTCAGTTACGTGTTATAGTCGAGTTCGAGTTACAGTCAAGATAGACGGTTCAAAGTCGGTGTATTACCATTCTGGTATAGAAGAGATACACTGTCTGATACCAAGAAAATATCGTGGCTTCTAGAGTAGATACAACAGCTGCAGTCATAACAGTGGCCACACATTATAACTGTGGAAAGCACATCAAAACAGTGGCAACGAGGATATAATTCACGCAGACGACGTTAAAAAAAAAAAAAAAAAAAAAAAAAAAAAAGAGAAAAGGATTTTCCACGCAGAGAAATTAACAACTCGACAGAGGAATAACAAACGTTTTGTTGTACACATTTTACGAAAAATTCGTAAAATTATGGAAAGCTTACGTTTTCACTATACCATGTAGAAAATTCAATAAATGAATCTGAATATATCCCGGAAGAATGGGTCACCTTCGAGACATATTACCGAAGATTTGAACAAATTTTCGAAAAAGAACGCATCTAATTTTGAGGAAACTGGCGACAACAGAGCATAAAAAAATACAGTAACTTTATACTGCCTAAAAAATCTTCTGACATAAATTTTACGGACACAATTGACATTTTACACAATGTAAGATGTTCAGTGAAAAACACTCGTTCAACACACGTTGAAATGCTTGAACATTGAGAAAAGCGATGATGAAACTTTACTATATATGTGAACAAGGAATGCGAGATGTTTAAACTGGATAATTTCAGATTCGTTCAAATGCCTGATTCACGCACAGGTACTTACTGCTAAAAAGGACGCAGAAGTCAGAACGAAGGTTCTTGCAAAGCTGGAAATGAACCAGGATATCACCTTGCAGAAACTGTCAGAAGAATGCGATATGATATTAAAAGTGAGACAAAACATAGAGGAAATCCAACGCAGAGATGGTTTCCAGGTAAAACCTGTGCGGAAGTGTCTGAAGACGGATAAAGTGCTTCACAAAAAAAACACGATAAACATCAGGATATAAACCCATGTTTGGCATGTGACACCTGAGGACAGATTGTGCATTCAAAAAAGCAAAGTGCTTTCGTTGTGGGAATACATGACATATTAAATAACAACGAGAAAAAATAGTTTGTCATCAGAAAAAAAAGTTAATACAAATAGAAAATTCGTCAAGGTGAAAATCAAAACCACAAGTGTCAAAATGCAATTAGACACGGGTAGTGACATCACCACCATAAATGTAAAAGCATGGAAACAAATCGGTAAGAGAAAATTATTTAGATCAAATGAAGTAGCATATGGCGTTACTGGAAGGAAATTATATTTTGAATTTTATTCAAGCCACAAAGACCAAACACAGAGGAAACAATACAAAAATGAATGCGGGGTCATGTAACGAATGTGATTACACAAAAATGAAGTTAAAAATCTATGACTTTTCCCGGTTGATTTTTGCTCCTGCCACCGCCTCGTATTCTTTAACGGCTTCACCTACCCACTGTAGGTGTCTCGCCTCAGATATGATAATGGTGATGTCATCCGCGTACGCCGTTACTGATCTTCCACAACCTAGATCTCGCGGGACGCCACTCATACCCTCCAGCTTCAGCAGTAAAGGCTCAAGAGCCAGCACATACAGAAGAGGAGATAGCGGATATCCTTGACGAACTGAGCGCTTGATAGAGAACGGTTCCGAAATGAAACCGTTCACCCGAACGATCGAGTCAATGTTGTTGTATAAAGCTATGATCCAAACGCGAAAGATCGAGCCCAGCCCGACTGCCGCAAGAACCGTCACCAGATACCGATAGTCGACCCTAAGAAAGCTTTAGCCTGGTCTAAATGTACCAATACTCCGCCCTTAACCCGCTCTAAGGTATAGCGTATAAGATGGAGATTGACGTGTATGGACCGGACCGGGACGGCACAGGTTTGTACTTCACCGACAAGACTACCCACGACCCCCGCCAATCTTTTTGCTAGTACCTTGGCAGAGTAGGAAATTATATTTTATCGGCGAATGCGTTTGCAATGTAACTTTTCGAGGAAAAACGAAAACGGCAAATATTTATGTGTTGAAAAAAAAATCATTAGACTTTTTTGGCACAGAATGCATGGAGTTATTTAACATGTGAGATACCTCCATAAGTGTTCTCTGTGAAAATGTAGTTAGGACGGTCAAAGGCTCGAATGAAGTCGAAAAAATAAAATAATTTCCAAATGCTTGGGGGGGGGGGTGTTGCACTAACAAAAGTGAGGATTGCTGTAAAAGAAAATCAATACCTGTTTTTAGGCCCAAACGGAGCGTACCGTTTGCGGCGATAGATCAGGTCAACAAAGATTTAGAAAGACTGGAAAGTCTAGCTTTTATTGAGAAAATCGACCACTCAAACTGAGCAGCACCGACGGTTTATGTAAAAAAAAAAGTACCAGGAAGGACATATCAAAAGTTTTCAAAATCGGTGATATGGTCGTATAAAAACGGAAAACAGTGCTGGTAAGAAAGCGAAATTACAATTACAAAGTACATAGGAAAATTAATGTATGGGATAAAAAGTAAAAAAGGTATTGAAAAAAGACAGTAACCAATTAAAGAGATTCATAGAAAATGAACCAAACAGATTGGAAGTACCTATGGAATGGCTGCATGACACATTCCAGGTACCAACACCGTTACAGGTGGTTGAACTCACGCGTACAAGTGGGAGAAAACGAACACAGAGTTCCAAAAAATAGACGCAAAAAAAAGAAAATATATATATTAAGTTGTACAAAAAAAAAGAAAAACTCAAAAAGGGACGTGTGGTGAATAAAGTTGTAATGACCGTAGATGCGTGTTCTAAGTCGAGTCACCAATTTGTAATGTCCGTGGTGATAGTTCTTTAGACGGGGTCACCAATCTGTAAGGGCTGTGCGATGTGTGGTGACGAGAATGGCTCTTTTGTGCCACATCATACAGCTATTACAATGAAGAGAAAATGAATAGAACAAATAAATGCCAGATGGAAAAAGACACAACTGCATAAGAATGATTAAGAGAATATTTATTGATGTTGATAACATGTGTGTCTGAGCGTCATGTATACAGAATAAGTGACAGGCTGTCAGGAGAACGAAATGTATGTGTGTGTGCAAGCATAGATGTATGCGCGTATTAAAGGACATATAAGGATGGCTACAAAAAGAAAACAGTGAAAACGTTTGTAGTCATCGAAGTGAGAAGTTCATAGACACAAGAAAGATAATACCAGTTTGTAACCAGACGTACACGGTAGTTGAAATACTGTATCAAGAAGTCGTGGCTATGATGCTGAGCCGGTTACAGGTACATGTCGCATGTGAAGTTGTGGCTGTGATGCTGCTGCCTGGGTCACTTGATAGAGGAGTTCATGCAGGTTGTATATTCGCTGTTGATCTGTAGTGAAATGATTCACGAAAAGTGAACTGTTGGAATCTGGATGAGTTACTTGCTGAGCTGTGTACGTAGAGAGATTGCGTTGACGACGTTAAGGACATGATGGTGGCGACGAAGAAGGAGGTTGCCGCAAAGCTTAATCACCCCTTCCATAACAGTATCTTGTTTTTCTAGACTGTCTATTTCTTGTAATTTATATTTCTTTTCTTTCTTTTTTTTCTCCATTTTCTTCCGTTTCTTTGTTAAGTTCATATTTTTTCGCTAATTTTATTTCTGGAGCCGCCTCTTGTGCCTTAGTTGGCGACTCCATCTGTTTTTTTTTTTTTGGACCTTTTGCGAGACACCGTCTGAAACTCCATACTTTCTTCAGACGGTGTCTTTATGGCCTCTACTGGCCCCTTTTTTCTTTTCCTTCTTTTTCACTCTTGGTGGTCGCCCGCTGGGTAACAGCCTCCTTGGCCGGGGGTGCCGCCTCTTTATTTCCCTCCTCTTCTGGGGGTCTTTTCCTCCTCAGCTTCCTTTTGTAGAGGCGAGCACTTGCATCTCAAGTGTACCTCTTTGCCACACTTGAAACACATGGGTCTTCTCCTCTCCACATTTACTCCCAACACGGTTTCCTCTCCGATGTGAATTTTCTCGGCGCCAGAAGTTCCAGAGTCTGTCCCCCACCCCAATTCTGTGGAGCGTCTCTGGAAATCTGGATAAAGTTTATCTTTTCCTCTCTCTCAAATAAGAGAGTGGCCACAATCCACGCGACCTCCATCTCCGGTGGAATATATTTTCTTATCTGGGATGTCCTACGTCCCAGATATAATGGCAGAAGAGCCATATGTTCATTTGTTTCATCACTGGTCCAGGGCATTTTTCGATTGTGCTTTCCTCAAATCGTTCTAATATTTTGTTAATAACATCATAAGTTTTATAGATAATTGTCCTTTCTTTAGTCTTGTTTATTACTTCATTTGTGGGAGCAATTTTACTCTCCCCGTTTTCCTCCGTAATCATTCCAAAGAATGATTGTATGTCTTCCTTTTTTTCAAGGATATAATTTCAAGTCCTCCAACAACGGAGGCAAAAATCTTCTAACACTTTTTTTCTTCTATCGAAGACATTATATATATATGTATATATATATTTAAAAGAAAAAAATGTTTCAAAATGTTCCGACATAGGAACACAGTTCGAAACACACAGAAAGCACTCTTCGAAGATTAACAAAAAGTTCACAAATCCTTCCCCCTTAGGAGAGGATAACAGTTTCATAGCGTTTTTTAATTTTTTTTTTTTTTTTTTGAATACACAAATGTTCAACAACGTTTCCCTTACCGGAAACCACGGCAAATAAAATAAACAAATTCAAAACCAAACCTTGCGGTTAACGGTGTAATTACAAGTTGCTCTAGAACAGAATGATTGCAACAACCAGATCTGGAACAAAAGACACCGGAACGAAGAAAAGCTGAGTTCTTAAAAGGAGCTGTAGGGTAGTAAACAGGCTGTCCCACGTGATCCTATTTAGAGCCTCTGACTGATTATACGCGGTAAGTTGGCGCAACCAAAGAGACAAATTGCGCCAATACCAACAAATCAGAGTAGTGGACACAACGTGATCCAAATGGTGGCCAAAGGCTAGTTGGTACCTGCTACGTTCGAATAGACGTACATATAATAAATGAGAGAGCGGAATTTCATCTGAGTCTACGCTACAAAGAAAAATAAAATTATTTGCTTTACAAAAAGAAAAAAAACTAAAAGGGGAGATGTTGTAGTGGAAATGGTACACCCCTCTCAAGTGAGACGACGTCAAGCAGTAGAGAGAGTCGTGTGTCAGTCGTTGTACAAGTTCTCAGTTGGAGTTAAGTGTCAGTTGCGTTTTATAGTGGAGTTCGAATTACAGTCAAAATAGACGGTTCAAAGTCGGTGTCTTGCAGAGCTATCAGTGATAGCACAATAGACGAAGCGGTGTATTACCATTTTGGTAGAGAAGAGATACACTGTGTCTGATACCAAGAAAATATTGTGGCTGCTAGAGTAGATACAACTACAGTCACAACAATGGCCACACATTATAATTGGAAAGCATAACGTCATAACATGAAGCAATGGAACAATAGAAAATTATAGACTATTAGAGGTATCGATCAAGAAATAAATCTTCTTTGATTGGATGAAGGACGCCCACACTCTTGGATGTCAAAGGAACTGTTAGAAAAATCGTATGAACGATTGCGAAAGTAAGTATTTCGAAATATATTTTAAAATATGGTAAATAAGTTTATCCATGTGTTAGGAAATATGTATAACTTTTGTCAGGAGTATCAAATGCAAAGCGTTCTAACAGTTTTTGAATTATAAAGTGACATATCTAAATTTTTAATTAAATCGAAACTTTTAAATCTCTGCAGATAGGTCTCGAAATATTTATTTTTCAAACTGTTGCTACCCAGTTGACGATGTAACATGTTCTACTAGGAATGTGTTAGATTTTAAAGCTTCCTATTATTTCATTTTTGTTCTTGAGTTTTGAACTTTTGACCTTTCCTTGTTTCGCCAATTTTCATCTGACTTTTCTCAGTGGCTGCTTTCATTGCTTTCTAACGCTTGGACCAGATATTGACCTATTAGTTTTGTTCTGTCCCTGTTCTTTAGAACGTTATAATGTAACATCTGAATGATTTTGTGAAACAGTGCATGTGTCTGTGTGCTAGTTTTTTTGTATTTCAGTAGGTCTTGTGTGTTCGCTTTGTGTCATGTGTTGGGTTTTTTTTTTTTTTTTTTAAGTGAATATGTGATCGATATGTTTCTAACTAGTGGACATATTCTTTTCCTCGTTCTTTCTCATTTTCACATTTCTTTCCCACTTTCCTCGCTTTCTTTCTTCTTTTCCTCTCTTCCTTTTTCCATTATTTTACTTCTCCGTTTTCCCTATCGACGTACCAACATTATATTTGTTTATTTACTTAGAATTTTTGACGTTTGTATGATTCCGCCAAGAATTCTTTTCACTTCCAAAATTATGGGCGTCCTTTACCCAATCAACAATAGATATTATTTCTTTATTGATTCGTTCCACTGCCTTTAAATATCTTTGTACTTTTCCAACTGCTTTATTGTCGATGACAATCGGTAATGTGTAACTCAGAGTAATGATTTGCAGGATTTTTCAGCTAAAGAAAATTCGATGTATGGTGTGTGTGTGTGTGTGTGTGTGGTTGCTACTGCACTATTCACAGCTGTCACCACCAGGTCTCACCAAAGCGTCACTTTTAGTATAAAATATCACCAGCGCAGTCCTCGTTGCTGGCATAGGAGGACATTCAGCAACATCCTAGATTTCATCACTAGTCTCTGACTCACACCCGTATTCCCTCGCTCTGTCTTTTCTACCATTACTATAATGGCCTCTGTTCCTCGGAATGACTGGTCCTGCACATCCACCATTCAGAGAGACCACTTCTCTCTCCATCTCTCATTACCCTTTTTGCATCCACCTACCACCAGCCCCACACTAATGATTAAGTCCAGTACTCCTACAGCACATGGGTCTTCTGAAATCTTCTCCTTACTCCTGTCTTTCTTGCAAGTGTTGACCAGCCATAGCTTAAATGGAACATTAATGGTGTCGACCTCACTGGCCTCAGAAAAGTTACAAGGACCATAGGCTGCTCCTTCCTCCAGACACAACCAGTAAATTTTAAGAAAAATTCTCAATGTGCGCGCACGCGTGAGTGTGTGTGTGTGAATCGATGTTTTTTTTAATACATGAGCATGTAAAACAATAAATAAAGAACGAAGCCGTTGAGTGGGTTCTGTTTTTTTAACCTTTTGAAAATGAAAATAATGAAGGCTGAGAAATCATGAAAAAACCCGTAGGTATTTGGTGCCGATATAGTAAGTTTCTTGGGCCTGTGCCATCGGATTCAAGGAATGGTCCTGTTCAAAATATTATGAAGTCTTGCTTGCCAGCCAGGAACGTGTGGATTAATTATTCTTATCATTCTTCTTGAATCCTTCATTTGATGAAGAGCTTCTTGAAACCCTTTGTCGCCAGAAAATATTGTGAATTGGACATGTTTCGGAAGCAGCTCGTCCATCTTGCCAATCTACAGAGAAAAGCAAAGTCAGTTTTAACAATAAAATTAATAAACAGCTAAGTTTGGTAGCAAAGGAATGGACACATTGAGAAATTAAAGACACAGTTTCAGGAGGTCGCAAGATCTTTAATTTGGAGGACAGTAACAATAGAGTAAATCAATCACAGTACTTTATTGGTATTTTATTTTATCAATCCCGGAAAGACGAAAGGTCAGTCTGTGGGATTTGAACTTCGAAAATAAATGCGTCACACGAGGAGGGCCGTCCTCCATCCTCACTAGCTATGCTACTAGAGTCCAGACTGACATAGTTTGCTACCTATGTCATCGCAGATATGGTTGTTTAGAACGCGGAGACTTAGAATTTCCCATAGTGTAACACTTGTTTGCAGCACATATCCTCCACAATCACCCCACCCCAACTACTGATATAAAGCAGTCCTTCCCAAACCAATTCTGTCGTAGCAACCATATCTACCGTATATACTCGTTTAAAAATCGAAATTTTTAGGCCATGTTTTAAGGTCAAATTTATGGGGTCGACTATTATATGGATACTACTTTTGAGGGGCAGAAATTCAAGCTAGAATCCAAAGTCCTGTATCAGCAGCAGAAGTCCAACTGATCTTAAGCGAATAAAAACAAAAGCACAACGAATTACAGTAATATTACCAATTCTATGCATCAAAATACATTTCCTAGTAAATAACAAAACTCATAAACAAGACCACGTAGCTCTTCATAAATATATACACAAATATATACACTTTCTCTTTTTAAAAAAAGGTTGCAGGATGTCATGCGCAGTTTTTGCTGTTGTTCGCCAATAGTATTGTCTGTGAAATACGTTTCTCACCATGTAAAAAGACGAACGTATGTGTTTATTGTATTTGGAGATGAGGAAAATATAAAGGTGGCATCGGAACCACTGATCTAGCGATTAATTGAATGTTTTAAGGCTGGGGGAAGCTGGGTGCTAAATATGTTCTGAGCACTTAATTTTATTACATCTATTTTATCTCCGAACCAGACAGTCCTACAGCCACCTCATGCAATTAGTTATATTATTCTATTCCTTTTGTTATGTGACTTAGCCAGAGGTGAAAAGGTCAGAATACCTGACCTTTTTCGAGAACTTTTACAACAGTGTATTCCGCTAAAGACGCTCAGGGGCTAAGCGGCGGTATTGAAGTAGACCACAAATCAAGTACATTGCTTAAGAAAAGGAATGACTCTCTCTACGCGTTTCTATACTAAGCCATCAACCAAAATTTTTCACAGAAGTTTGATCAAGCCAAAGCTAGGCTGCAGTTTTCGTCCAGGAAAAATCCCTTTATAGATGTATTACGTTGGAAACATACTTCAGAGCTAGGCGAAACGAAATCGTCCCGGAAGAAACTGTGAGAGCGACAAATACGTATTTCGCTTCTCAGTATGACGTACACGCGTCTCTTCTGAAATAAAATCGGATCAGCTTGCCTGAAGTATATAGAGACACAGTATGAAACATACATTGGTTTGCAAAGGCCTGCATGAGCGAAATCGAATTTGAATTATGCAATAGAACGAGCTCTATTGTAAACACTTTCTCAATATAGCATACTTAAAGTATGTATGCATGCAAAAAGCCAAAGGCAGCAGCTGTCGTTCGGGGAAAAATACCCATTATAGACTTATGTTTAAAACACATAACATACTTCAGTCTTTGGCAAAACAGAAGAGCTTTTTAACCATACACTCACACACAATTATGTTATATTGATAAAGTTTTTTACTACGATGCAAAACAAACTTCTTAACGAAACATCAAACTCGCGCCCATACAGTGATCATGAAATAGCAACAAAAGAAATAACCGTGAGTCGGGTTTCATCTCACTTGAAGCATCATGGCAAAATCTGCTGCATTTTTCGTCCTGCCACTCTGATAATTCTTGTGAAATCCCCCAGTAGACATCAGCCGGTGAAACGCCAGGCACCTGAAAGAAAAAATTATATATATATATATATATATATATATATATATATATATATATATATATATATATATATATATGTGTGTGTGTGTAAATATATATATATATATATGTGTGTGTGTGTGTGTGTAATTATATAAATATAGTTATAATAACAAGGGCACTAATAGCGCCACATACTAGAAATAGACACCAAATGACTCTAAGAACTACAATTATTTGCTCCATCAGTACGGATTGAAAGCGAGGAAAGTAAATGAATAAGATTAAAAAAAAAAGTTTAACCATAGATCGATTTCTTTCCTTTCTTTTCAATCCGTGCTAATTCTGAGAGCCATTTGGCGTCTATTTCTTGCATGTGGCGCTATTCATTAACACCCTTCTTATTATAATTACATTTATATAATTATATATACTTGTATGAATTGTTACCTATATGGTTTATTACATGCTGGCTAACCTTATAAAGATTTTATCCTTTAATATATATATATATATATATATATATATATATATATATATATATATATATATATATATACAATCCAAGAAAGTTAGGGGTTGTGAATTCAACCCACTAAGGGATAATATCTATCGAATATACTGCTGGACTTTGGGATAATAAGGGATAATATCTATCCAATATAGTGCATGAAATTTGTAAATCTCTGAAGAGGACTAGAGAATCATACATGTACCTCTGTTACATCCATTTAATCTATCAATAACTCAAGCTTACTGGAGTTAGATAGATAGAATGAAGCATGTCACCCCTAGGCCGAAACAGCTGTAAGACTTTGTCCCTTCTTCGATCACTAAATGTCCTTTTTAATTTTTAATTGCTGATATGACAGTGTGTCATATGTGTTTGTATATTGTTTTTATTGTCCTCTTGGTTGAAAAATAAACAGGTAAATTGACATAGTACAGTGTCTACAAGTTGATGAGTACCACATTTTCCCCTCTATTTTCTTATTGCTATATATATATATCTTATATATATTGATACAGCAGAAGGTGGATAGTGATTTTGTTACTTCAAAGTTTCACTCATAACATAATTATTAAAAGATTTATTTACATAAGAACAAAGTTCTCAGTTCTTTTTGGTATGGCATCGTATATAATGGTGGTGTAGCCATCCGTTGTCACAAGGTTAAGAGGTTCTTCTGAACAAATTTGATGATGATGTAGAATGCCAGAACTCTAACAGCTTTGCATGCAAGCTATAGCGTGCTTTGAGACATTCTGACCCTTTGTATATGTAAAAATCTTTCCGTGTGACCTATAAGTGCATTTCAGTTGTGGGTGTTAGTATTTTGTGAGAGAATATGTTTTTCATAATACTATTGTAGGTCACTTTCAAGCAACTTTTATTGACACGGTTTTAGAACAGAACTCCCAATACATGCTGGGAATATTTTATCGATATTTATTTTTATACTTAAAGAAAAATGACAGTGAGCTTGATTGCATTATGGGACCTAATATCATATTGAGAGTTGGTGGGTGAGATATGCATTTAATCCCATCTTTGAAACAGCTATTAGGAGAGGTGCTGTTATAGCGGAATTCATTTTCTAACAAAACTCTCTCTACGAGAAAAGAGTAAAGAGTTTGGAGACCCTTGTACCAAGAATCCCTGTTTATGCTTTAGTTCTTCATAAGATTTATGCATATTGTTGTCTAAGGGTGACGTCCAATAAATTAGCTGTCTTAAGTTTGATATTGATTGTGATTTTTAATCCCAGCTGTTTGCAAACGCTACTAAGTTCCTTTCTAAACTTATCAAATGTATACTATTGACAGGTGTGGTTTTCAGTTAATCTGTCATCTCCTTAGAAACTGATATTGGCGATATTGAATTTTTGTTTCCGAATGTCTTGCATAACAAGAGCGCATGTATCTAAAGTGTGGTACGACCACTGACACAAGTTGAAAATGCTTGAAGTGTCGGATTTCTTCAACCAGATAAAACTTTTATCAAATAGGAAAGTTTTAGTTTTCTGGTGTGTGTGTGTGATTATCTTCATGTATATTTCACACACACAACTGAATTTATGCAAATAAAGTCCCTATACCATTATGCTGTCCACAGCCTATTATTAATGCTGACTGGTAAACCAGTTTTTCGGGGTTGCATCGAACTGTACCGATATAATGTAGGATATATAAAGGCGCAGGTGTGGTAAGAAGCTTGCTTCCCAACCACACGGTTCCGGGTTCAGTCCCGCTGCATGGCACCTTGGGCAAGCGCCTTCTACTATAACCTCGGGCTGACCAAAGCCTTGTGAGTGAATTTGGTAGACGGAGACTGAAAGCTCGTCGTATATATATATATCTATATATATATATATATATATATATATAAACATATATATATATATATATGTGTGTGTGTGTACATACATACATACATACATACATATGTATGTATTTGTGTGTGTCTGTGTTTCTGTGTTTGTCCCCTCGCCCATACCGCTTGACAACCGGTGTTTGTGTGTTTACGTCTCTGTAACTTAGCGGTTCGGCAAAATAGATTGATAGAATAAGTACTAGGCTTTGAAAATAAGTCCCGGGCTCGATCTGTCCGACTAAAATCCTTCTAGGTGGTGTCCCAGCATGGCCGCAGTCAAATGACTGAAACAAATAAAAGAATAGAAATGAGCTAAAAGAAATAACTCTGATTCCAGCGAGATCTGAGCACAGAGCTTAAAGAGACAGAGCCAAAAATTGCATTTCATTTAGCCAGACACCCTCTCACACTTAAAAAGCTTTAACACGAATGCATTACCTGGTTGGCTGGTTCCATTGGGTACTATGAAAGCTCCATACGAAGGTGTGTATATATATATATATATATATATATATATATATACACATACATTCATATATACAGCTATAATATACGCGTATGCACGTAAAGAAAATATATATATATATATACTACATGACATAAATGGCATTCCGTCGGGTACGACGGCGAGTGTTCCAATTAATCCGATTTACGGAACAGTCTACTCGTGTAATTAACGTGTAAATGACTGAGCATTCAACAGACACGCGTGCCCTTAACGCGTAGTTCTCAGGGAGATTCAGCGTGACACAGAACGTGGCAAGGCTGGCCCTTTGAACTACAGGTACTCCTCATTTTTGCCAGCTGAGTGGACTGGAGCAACGTGAAATGAAGTATAATGCTCAAGAACACAACGCAGTCGGGAATCGAACTCACGATCGTAAGATCGTGAGCCTAATGCTTTAACCACTAAGCCACGCTCCTTCACATTTGTTACATATACATACGTACGTCTTTATTTCTTTTCCTTTGGTAGTTGATTTGTTTCGGCTTCGGAGTAGATATCGTTATGAGGGTCGTTTCCTATATTTTCTGTAGATCAATCGATCGATTGATAAAACTGAATCATGAACGCACACAAATGCATATCTATATATATATATATGCATATACATGTATATATGCATATATATTCGAACATATGTATACCCACTTATATCACACATATACCAACACGTATTCATCTGTTTGTGCGCGCGCATGCGTACATATCAGGTACGAACCGTCTGGATGAGGAAATTAAACAGTTCCTGCCCAAACTATAGCCATACAAGCTCCATTTGAGAAGTGGAGGTAATCGCAAGATTCAAGCATCTTCTACAATTGGCATGCCATTAAGGAAAGGGAGAAGTTTATTGATTAGTTGTAAAAGAACAGGCGTGGACTTACGTTTCCGGTTCAATAGCTGTTATCAGCACAACAACTGCCCAACTTTATCCCCAGAATCCAAAGGACATATACAAATGAGGAGAACACATTTATCACCTAAGTAATTTACATTATCTAAAGGCGCAGGTGTGGTAAGAAGCTTGCTTCCCAACCATACGGTTCCGGGTTCAGTCCCACTGCATGGCACCTTGGGCAAGCGCCTTCTACTATAACCTCGGGCTGACCAAAGCCTTGTGAGTGGATTTGGTAGACGGAAACTGAAAGCCCGTCGTATATATATATATATATATATATATATATATATATATATATATATATACGTATGTATTTGTGTTTCTGTATTTGTCCCGTCACCCATAACCGCTTGACAACCGGTGTTTGTGTGTTTACGTCTCCGTAACTTAGCGGTTCGGCAAAATAGATTGATAGAATAAGTACTAGGCTTTGAAAATAAGTCCCGGGCTCGATCTGTCCGACTAAAATCCTTCTAGGTGGTGTCCCAGCATGGCCGCAGTCAAATGACTGAAACAAATAAAAGAAATAAAATAATAGAAATGAGCTAAAAGAAATAACTCTGATTCCAGCGAGATCTGAGCACAGAGCTTAAAGAGACAGAGCCAAAAATTGCATTTCATTTAGCCAGACACCCTCTCACACTTAAAGAGCTTTAACACGAATGCATTACCTGGTTGGCTGGTTCCATTGGGTACTATGAAAGCCCCATACGAAGGTATTCGGAGGCAAGAGAAACTTCAGCTTTTCAAAGAACCTACTCCAGTTGTCTATATCCCAAAATATGATGTGATCCATCCTGCATAGTTTATGTTTCAGAGGATTCATGCGATAATGACGATGACGAAACCTAGGTCTGAATGTAAATGAACAAGCTTGACGATGATTCTGGCCATCTATTTTACGTCTTCTATGATGAACGTCAAATCCTCCACGGCCGTGTACAAGCTTCCGCCTTCGGATCGTTGGTCGTGATATGATGGTAGGACGTGATGCTAAATGTTTATAGCCTCTTACAGACCAACGTGAGTGGAAAGGGCGGAAAGGAGAGAAAGGTATGGTACATGCCTGTCGCATTCTGGCAATATGCCTTTTCCTTCTTTGTGATTTTGCTCGATTTCTTCTTCTTTTTCTCCTCTTCCTCCTTCGCTCGCGCAATCTGGATTGTAGTCTTGATAATGTGCCTGAGAAATATCATCATCAAAGTCCAATGAGAAGGAAGAAATATCAAACCAAACAAGAAAAAAAATCGGATCACTTACAAGAATTAAATTATTCCCTTTCAATTTCTCCCAAAACACACACACACACACACAACTTACAATATGTAAAACTGCTCTGTCTCATCCACAGCAAATTGCTACATAGGTAATACTATATAATTCATAGATATTTATCTGCTCCTCTTCCCCGGAGGGAGTCCATAAGAGATATCCATCATTTCTAAAACCACGTTGTAATTCTAGTTCAGAGGTCATAAAAGAACCCGGAATTTGATATTTCTTATCGACAGATTCTTTCCACGAACCTGAAAGGGCAAAGGAGGTATAGTCCCGAGATCTTCACCGATATTATAACACAATGTCCAGCCGGCAAGATTACTAACATTTCTCTTGGCTGAGCTAGTCTCCAGAATAATTTGCATGTTATGTGAGCCTAATCGTATTCTCCAGCCTCTTGTTAAACTCCCATTCAATCACCAAAATATAAGTTTCTAGCACTTCGGAATTTTTTTAGTTAGCCCTGAAACTTATACATACATACATACATACGTACATACATACGTACGTACGTATGTATGTATGTATGTTTCTCTTTTTAATTATTCAAATTTTTCCTTTGAATAAGGAACAGGTTTCTAACAAAGATACAAAGCTCCATCGTTGGAATGTATATGACGAACCCAATGTCATATTTTAAACTTGAGAAAAGTCTTGCATAGTTTTACTGTTCCGTTTACAGATTGTAAATGTATGTATGTATGTATGTATGTATGTACAAAAAATCTTTCTTATCAGTCGTGATTTTAAAATGTTCACAACAGTGATTGGAACTAGGCAGAATAGGCAGAACATTCCAATCAAAACTTCTACCAAGTGCAAGCATAACAGGACGGATACCATTGTTTGCGACGGACAAGAAAAGTATGTAACGTCATAGAGGTCAGCGGCTCTGCTGATGTGAATATCTCTTCGAAAATCAAAGACAAAAGTATTACTATGGGCAACTTGTTTGAAGCCTTTAGCCTGTATGCCTAAATCGCAAATTCGCATTTATTCTAATAATAATTGGCGCTCTTGGTTTTGTGAGTAATATGCCGAAGGGACAATCTAAAAGATAGGATCTTCAGAAAAAGAAACCAATCAGCTCACGCACATTACAAATACAATCTGTAAGTGGAAAAGTAAATGTATGCAAGACTTTTCTCAAATTTTTAACATATGACTACTTTTATCTACATGCCAATGATGTAGTTTTGCATCTTTGTTAGAAACCAGGTCCGTCCTTACCGGAAGCTTTCATATAATTAGTAACAGAAGAGTACGAACATACATACAACGATCTGTTTGATGTCAGTATGAGCTTCGCTTTCATGAGACTGAAGTATGTGGTTTGAATGGAATATATGTTGTAAATATACCCAAAAGAAAATTCAAAACCTTAAAAGCATGACATTAGAGATGATGGCCTTTCCTTTTAGTACAATGTCCAGTCCAAAAATAGATTAGGAAAGATCTAAAAACCACATCTAAGCTACGTTTCGACAATATAACCACCACTAATAAGTATAGACAACATTTTATGTTACATTAAACTTAGAGAAGACATGTAAATATCAACGTTATAGAAACTCGAATTAACAACTTATGTAAATCGAGTAGAATTTCAACTACACACCCGTTATATTTTAGAAATTTTATAGCAACTAAGTATCTACCCTTTCTTCAAATGAAGCTGACAATTATTATGAGGTTTTAGAGAAATTGGGCATAAATGTAAGTGTAGTTTTTTTCTCCCTCAAATTTAACAACGAAGAAAATAGAAATTGTTTCAACGTTCTCCTTAGCTTTAAATGAAAGACCAGCTATTGGTAGAAAACTCTTAGAAATAAATAAGCACGATGAATTACTTAATAAAAAAATAATGTCAAAATCAGCTATAGCCGTACTGAAAATAATTCGTTTGGAAATGCTCAGATTTGTTTTAGTCTCACACACACACACACACACACACACATATTCATTGTTATTTGACTACTTTTGGCATTACTGTAAGTTTCAAACTTGACAGTAAACATTGGATGGCATATCATCTGAAGAGAATTCGTCTCCTAACTATAGACAATTCTAAGTCAGAATGATATCGAAATGCCATAATGGAAAAAAATTCTGCTTAATAAATTAGAAGGGATATACCATTAACTGAAGGGATGTAGGCATCAATGTCAACCGGAAATCGAGGTTCAGCCGGATGTTTAATGCTTAATGGAAATTTGCAGCACCTTGTCTCGGAAAAAGGCCAACAGCATCATGATTATTTTCGATTGCTGCTAGGCACGAAACTTTCAGTAATTAAAAAGTAGTCAATGATTATAATAATAATAATAATAATAGTCTCAAATTTTTGCTGAAGACCAGCAATTTCTGAGAGGGATAAGACGATGACATCGACTTCCCAGCGCTCAACTGATACTTATTTTATTAACTCCGAAATGATGAAACGCAAACTCGACCCCGGTGGCATTGGAACTCAAAACAAAGCAATAATTAATTTCTTATATTGGACTACAAGGGCCCAAAACATTGAGAACAATATAAAGGACGAAATAGATCAAATAAAAAGTGGGGCTTTTATCGATCACAGGGAAATCAGTATTAATGGAAAAACTAACAAAAGATATCAAAATGATATTCCAGCAAAAATTCTAACAAGAAAAATTCCTCAATAGTGGGGAAGTCCTCCTTATATTATTTGGAAGAAACTCCATTTAAAAAACCCCAGATTTCTCTGCCATTTCCAAATCATCAAAAGTGCCCTCTATCACTTTCCCCCCTCTTACTTAGAAAAGCATACTCAGAACAGACCCATTTAGAATAACCAGTCTTGCGACTTCTATCCTCCTTTCGATAAACAAAGCAATACCTTCCTTTTTACCTTCACCTTCCTTTTTGTCTGGTACTTGAAGAAGTTGAAAACTTAGCTAGATAGAAAAATGCTTGTCTTCAAACCTTTAAGACTAATCTGCCATATAACTCTTTCGCCACAGTCAGTGAGCAGAGAAAGATTTGACTAAACTTTTCTCTCCTTAGTGTCTGTGGCTAAAAGAGCTTGTGTAGGGGACTCGTCAATAATAACAATGTTCGTTTCAAATTTTGGCCTAGGGTCAGCAGTTTTTGAGGGGAGGGGGAAGTCGATTATATTGATCCCCAATACGTGACTGGTACTTATTTTATCGATCCCGAAAGGTGAAAGGCAAAGTCGACTTTCGTGGAATTTGAACCCAGAACGTAAATAGAAGTAACCTGAATGTGGAACCTGAAAGCCAAAAACTGTGTCAAGGTGTGATCAAAAACATGCAAACAAAAACATAACCCAATCCTGGTTAGAAAATATATATATAACATACGGAAAATAACACTGCTAGGTACTGTAACACCGAACAAATAATCAAAAAAAAAAAAAAACAGCACGTACCCAAGGCACACAGAGCTGCACTCGTAGTAAAGTGGAGTACACGCGATAAAAATAAGTCTACTGAATAATAATGATAATAATAATAATAATAGTTTCTGATTTAGGTACAAGGTAATCAATTTGAAGGGAAGGGTTAGTTGATACCATCGTCCCCTGTACTTGACCGGTACTTTATTTTATTGGCTGCGGAACAATAATAGGTAAAGTGTGTGGGAATGGGTCTCACCTTGGAAATTATTAACAAAACCATTCTGCAACATGTTCTTATATTGCTACTAAAATTTTTATCACAAGTATTGCTTGATGCTGATCACGAAATAGTTTTGGCTGATTCGTAGCTTCAGAGGGATTTGTCAACTAAACTATCATAGCAGCAGCTGCAGCAATAGATTCTTCTTCCTTTTCACTCCTTCAGTTTCTTCCTTCTCTCTTCCTTTCCGCGGTTGTTTCCCTCTCTTTTTTTTTCTTTTTTCTCGGAGAAAGTGAAGTTCAAATCACATACTAGATTGTCTATCCTCTTCCCTTTTTCTTTTTTTTTTCTTTTTCCCTTCTCTGTATTTTTGTTCTTTCCTTATTTCTTACTTTGCTGACCGAAAGGTCAAAAATCACTTTGAATTATGACATCATAGCCCGCTCAATCGCTTTTGAGCAAACGACAGAAACAACTCGTTTCATTTTCTTGTTGGCGTTTGTTTAACTTTTACCTAGATTTGCCTTTTCTTTGTCTATCTTCGTCTGTTCTTGCCTTAGAGACAGCTGTTTTTATATATAATACTGGGCGAACCTATTAACGCCCTTTGATGTAGGGGTGTTAACCTGTTTTCTTCATGAGACGTGAGAAAAAAATTATATTCGTTTAGTTTACCTGATGCATTTCTCTCTGCTCGTTTTTATATATCTTTCTATCTCTCTCTTTCCCCTCTTTCACTCGCTTATCCTTTTACGTGCTATATAAACTCGTGCAGAAACATAATATAGATGCAGAAATCACATAGACACGTCCTGGATAGGCACACAAACATACATGGTGCATTTACGCAAATATGTCACGTAAACTCACCAAAACACATACCATATATAAAAACACACACATTCACACATATGTCATAGATACATACATTCATTACACACATTACTTGGATATTCACAAACACACATATTACATAATTACATACCCATATACACTCACAGACATACACAGTTACACATCACTAGAACATTCTCAAACTCATAGATGCATACAAACAGGCATGCTGATTGTTTCATTTTGACTGCTCAACGTTATACGTCCATGTGCATTGATGTAACATTTGAGACAGGTGGATGATTTACGATGCCAAGAGCTAATATGACAGAACCTCCTCCCTCCAGCATCTCCATGAGAATAATCGGTCATGATGTGGAACGATATTCCTGTCCAAATCTTTGCTGTCTTGGTCTGGATTTTCGCGCTTTGCTGCACGTTGAACACAGAGCAGCCCCAAATGTATCAACAACTCCAGCAGTCACCTGGAGTATCTCATACTGGAGGAGATGATGGGGAGTTACATGTTCAGGGGCACCAAACGTTAGGCAGTGGCACGTTATGCGTTTGGGATCTTTCACACACAAAAGAGAAATGTTGAAATAATAAATCAAATCGACTAAAAATAGGAAATGTGAAAATTCTTTGTACTTGCTGTTTTGCTTGCTTCATGGTCCTGCTTGATAGGGCTGGGGTCATCTCAGATTAGCGGCCCCAAAGACGTCATTATGCGTAGAGCCGACCAGGTCTACCAGTGCTCTCCACTGTTAGCGGTCTTGTGCCAGCCCCTCTGCATGACGTCGAGTCTTTGGAGATCTTGCCCAATCACGTCCAGTCATCTAGTACGGGGCCTGCCACGAGGCCGCTTCCATCCCGCAGCTGCAGCATCGAATGAGAGTAAATTCTTTTGTGTGGAGTCAAATATTTGGCAATGTGATTGTTAATATTTTCTGTTGCGAAGATAAAAAAAAACTGTGAAAAACAATTGACAAAGAAATCTTTCACGGCTGTCATGTAAGCTGGTGAGTCCAGTTAAGCATAACATTCATTGAGTTGGGCCTTAATGTTGCTATGTTTGAAAAGTCACATAAAAATGCCGAAAGTCGCAACAGAGAAGGAACGCAGGATGTGGTCGAGTGAGAAGGTAAATTATTTATGTGGAGAGCAGCTCCGCCTTAAGGTATGGACACACTGGGCAGTTGCTCAGGAGGCCTACGGGTCTAAGGGCTCAGTTCGGATCTATGTATAATATGTCTTACTATCAATAAATACGTTAGGATCCAGTACATTGCTATTAAGACAGCCTCGGGCGAGAATGTTTACACAAGTACAGCTGTTTAAAATATTTACTTCTAATTTAACGGTTACACGGAAAATATTTCTAAAAATTCAAGTAGTATTACTTGTGATGCATAAAAGGAGCTCTAAATTTGCACCAAATGTTATGATTTCCAACCCTTTAATTACCTTTGTTGCAAGATTTTGTATCAAACAGTAACGGAAGTGGTAATTAAAGCTTATAAAGAGATATGCTACCTCTGTATTAAACTGTATCTATATCTTTTACTTGTTTCAGTCATGAGACTGCGGCCATGCTGGGACACCTCTTTGAAGAATTTTTAATCGAATGAATCCACCTCAGTACTTTGTTTCTAAAGCCTCGTACTTATTCTATTGGTCTCTTTTACTGAACCGCTAAGTTACGAAGATATAAATGCACCAACACCGGATGTCAAGCGGTGGTGGGGGACAAACACACACACACACACACACACACACAATGGGCTTCTTTCAGTTTCCATGTACCAAATCCACCCACAAGGCTTTGGTCGGCTTTAGTAGAAGACGCTTCTCCAAAGTGCCACGCAGTATGAGAAAATCAGGAACCATATGGTTGGGAAGCAAGCTTCTTACCACACAGTCACGTCTACTGTTTAATAACAACTAAACAACTGTTTTATGATGTTGTGTCAATGTGTTTCGATAAGACATCATTTTAACTGATGCATCTGTCATTGCCCTTATACATGCAAGGGTGGGGGTGGGGCAATGTAAATAATATTCTCTTTTTTTTTTTTTTTTTTTTTTTTTTTTTGTTTTTGCCAATAAGCTGGTTGGTGTCATCTGTTCCATTTTCCTTTTCTTGTGTGGTGGAAGATTCTTCACTCAACATCAGATTTATAAGCCGTACGTTGCTCGATTAACCTCTTCGTTATCTTCGCTCACCCTAAGATGAATATTCTTAATATTCAAATTCATATCGGTCTCTTGATGCTTGAGTATTATTTTATTTACGTGCCCCGTCATTTCCACTTCTTTGATGCTACGGTGTAGAACCTCGAAGGGGACCCTTTTAGCAACGTCATCGTCGTCGTTAGTAGTTTCATCCTCTTCATTCACTCAATTTCTTGTCAGCTTAATTTGCACGAGACAAAACAGAAGAGTTCCTTAAATTATGTGTTGTCCAGCTGTGGCGTACTAGTTAATTCGTTGTCAAAAGTTTATACTTTATGTATCCGCCATACATATCAACACCTTTTGATGAACAGAGCAAATAAGTAAATTAAATAAAATATAAAATACAAAACCACTGTGTTATGGTAAATACTGCTTAACAATTATTACGTCATGCATCTTCTGGTAACACGTCAGCTGACTCTTATGGATCTTTTCAATTTGACGGCCAAATTTTTTAATTAATTTTAAAAAACTAAACACTTTGAAACTTCGGATACTGGTAGAATGTGTCACATAGAACAGGGTTTACTCTTAAGGTTTTTGACAACATTTTGTATTTTAGAAGTTATTTCGTGTTTAAATTGTCGTATTTGGGTAATTTTAACCAATCAATGACGTGTATTCAGTCGAAGAAAATTACTGCTGCTGTTTGCGAACAACAACTTCCAGGTCCACTCCCCTAACAAAACCCTTCGTTAATAACCAGAGGTGTTTTCATAGCAACATAGGTTTGCTGTATTAGGGTTGATTTGAGGCTAAATAACAAAATTATTACTGAGTCAGACCAACGACGGAGCCTGTATGTGGTTGCTTGACCTGCTAGAAAAAGTGAACTGGAGCAACGTGAAATCAAGTGTCAAGCTCAAGAACACAATACAGCCCGGTCCAGGATTCGAACTGACTACCTCATGTTTGTGAGTCCGACGCTCTAACCACTGAAGTATGTGCCTTCAAGAACAGTAAATAAGGGAATTTTGCAGAAAAAATTCCCTTAAAACCCATGCTGCCATAACAAGGAAGAGTATATTATATGATGTCCTAGATACATTTGTGGATAAAGAAACGTCGAGTGATTTTATAGAAAAAAAAACATTCTTAGTAAATTATAATTACATATATACAATAATTTATTTCTGCATTTTCCACCTGTTGTGTATTGGCTTGTACCGTTTAATTGGAGGGGTTATTATAATAGTGTCATAAAAACACTATTTCAAAATAATATAAAACAGCAATTACGATTAATATATTACTCTAGGGTACATAAATACGTTTATAGAAACGAGTTATACAAATGTTCATGAATTAATGTTCATTAGGGGATTTATTTGTAGGAAATACAGAGTTTGTGAATTACAGTTACTCTTAGAGTAGGCCGAAAAAAAAATGAGTTAAAATACTTTTACTAAGACTGGCAAGCTTGAGATTTATCAGCTAAGCACGCATCTCGTATTAACTAACTGAAAGAACACTTTTGTTTGAAGTAATATTTCTTTTGTTATAATTGACAAAGACTATCTAACTTTAAGCTGTAAAGGACCGTCACTGTAATCTGCAATAGATTAAAACAATAAGCGGCGATAGTTTGTTACAATAGTTTAAGCTACAATGAATTGTAAAGTTAAGCTGCAATGAACTTGTAGCGGACACTTGAGGGAAATTTCTTTCCTCTCTATTATATATACATACGAACGTAGTAGAGAACAGCTAGCCTTTGGCTGCATTTTGGACCCTGTTATGTCCACTACTCTGGTTGGTATTGGCGCAATTTGTTACTTGCTCTATCGCGCGCCAATATGCAACCCAACCAATCGCAGCCTTCAAATAAGGTCACGTGTGACAGCCTGTTTATACCCCAGTTGAGCCGACTGCTCCCTATAAAACTCCAGATTCTCCGCATGTCGGAGTTTTTGGTCCCAACTTTTTAAGGTCTAGCCACTAACCACAGCCAGTTTCAGCGACGCCCAGGTTCAACACAGCACTGTCCGTGAATTACTTCAACCTGGATCATCAGCAAATATGCAACCTGTGAGCCAGACGACAACACTCGTCCAACAGCATTACGGCAATCTCTTTCTTCGTCGCCAGTATCATCATCTTAACGCCGTCAACATCATCTCTCTGCATACACAGGTTCTAACACAACACTGTTCGTGAATTACTTCACCATGGTTCACAGCAAATATACAACCTGCGAGAACTCTTGTACCAAGTGACCCAGGCAGCAGCATCACAGCCACAACTTCACGTACGACATGTACCCCAACCGGCTCTGTATCACAGCCACAACATCACGTACGGCGTAACTCAACCGGTTCTGCATCACAGCCATAACTTCACGTACGACATGTACCTCAACCGGCTCTGCCTCATCGCCGCAACTTCTTGATACAGCATTTCAACTACCATGTGCAATTGACTACAAAATGGTATTTCTCATTCTTGTGTCTATGAGCATTCTTCTAACTTCACATTATAGACTCATTCAATGCTCTGTACTTAACGCACACGTATACATCCATGTCTATACACATACACACACACTTTGTTCTCATGACGGCCTGTCTATTATTCTGTATACATGACGCACACACAGTCACACATGTTAACATATCAATAAAGCTTCTCTTAAACATTCTACCCAGTTGTGTCTCTCTTTTCCCTCTGGCTCATATACGCATTTATTCTTTTTACATGTATCGACCATGTGATGTACTAAGGAGCCATTCTCATCACCTCGCTTCGCATGGTCGTTACAAACTGTAACGGTAAGCCCGGTGGGCAAATAAAGAAAATCGAACTGAAACGGTTAGCTGCAATGGTTTGTAACTTTAAATTGTTCATGTTTTTACTGTTCATACAATTTGTTGAAACGACTTAACTTGTGCACAGAAGCAGGCGATAGTATCGTAGACAATGATCTACACAGATGAAGAAAGTTGTACTCAACCTTTCTGAAGAGATGATTCTTTATTACGATAATTGTATATCATACGCAGATAGGACAATACAGGACATTACAAACAAATAATGCGTTTATGAGTTCCTTTTAAAGTGTTTTTTTTTTTAAATGAAGATGAATATTAATTTTTAAATTTTACAGATTTTACAATTTACACTTATCCATGAAGCCCAACGGCTACACCATGCTTTTTTTCTTTTTTACCAGGGATAAAATTAAGTTGCGTCATTCACACGCGACTTCCTTGCTACATCCTTCCATCTTTTCCCGAATATACTTCGCGACAATGTCTCCTCTCCAGCCCTATCTTGCTCTTCAGATGATACCTGAAGTAATATAGCAAACCAGGACCGGAGATGAAAGTTCCCGTCGCAACTCCTCAACCTTTCTAAGGACTTGACATTTTCTTTTATGATATCCTGCAAAATGTGTCAGATGTGTGGATTTATGCCGAACAACTGTTGTCAAGTACAGGAAGAGTACAGCTATCGACTGAGTCAATAGTAAAAATTGACCCACCGGATTTCATATCGAAAGAAGGTAAGAATTGCTTTCTCGTCGTAGTAGCAATTGCGAGAGAGGTGATTTGGAAGACACGAATAAAAGGGTTAATAACAGGCATTTTTATCCCTGGCCTGGCTTGGTGAATTTCTTCATCTTCCACCTAAGAAGGGAAATAGGGTTAGAGAAAAAATGCTTGTCTGCGAAAATATTCCAAGAACGATGGAAGAATGTCGCACGAATGTTGCGTATGGATGGAACTGCATGAATACAACACAGGACGAACCCAAAGCTTCAGTGGTGAGACGGGGCTCATGGGGTCCGAGCATATCGCGTCTCCCCACTCCATTCTGTATTGTTGTCTTGTATATGTTATAGGAAAGTTGGTTATACATCATTAGATGTATACCTGACTTTCCTATATAAAATTAATGAATATAACGGAACGCTGAACTCCAGACTATCAACTTAAACAACATTTATTCAGGTGGTAAATATATACATCTTTAGCTCTTGTTACAGCTTCTGTGTGTATGAGCATTGTTGTTGGGACGTTGTCATGTAGATGTGAGCGAGCTGTCGAGTGTAAGTCCGAAAGATGGAGAGTGGCAGCTATACACGTAAAGAGACTGTCTCCAGAGTTGGGTGTTGGAGACACTGCTTGACACGTCCATGCTCTATTTTCTGGCCAGCAAGAAAGAGAATGAATTGAGCGGGAACGCTTGGTTGTTTAATTCTACGCATGCGCACGGCGTTACTACATTATCATTCAAACTATTCTTATTTATGTAAAAAATTTTAATTCATCATTTTGTTCACTCATACGATAAATCCGACCCCATATCAGATCGTACTGTCCTCTCTTTGTTGTCCCCTTGTGGGAAATAAAAAAATATGCGAAATGCTTAGCGGTATTTCGTCTGTCTTTGTGTTCTGTGTTCAAATTCCGCCGAGGTCGACTTTGCTTTTCATCCTTTCGGGGTCGATAAATTAAATACCACTTGCGTACTGGGGTCGATCTAATCGATTAGCCTTCTCCCACAAAATTTCGGGTATTGTGCCTATAGTAGAAAGGATGTACACGCCACAATTTTTTGTTGTATTTGTATTTTCCCCAACGTGTTGGGTCCTTGTGGTAAATAATAATTTTTTTTTAAAATTATTATCATTAACATTAGATTTGCAGAACTGGGGGCACCAGTATTTTCTTAACGAAACACTTTGAAATTTGGGACACTGGTAGAATGTGTCATATAAAACATCTTTTTCTCTTAGTCTTCTTAACAGAAAAACGTACATCGCAAGTTATTTCATGTTAAAGTTGTTGTATTTCTGTAATTTCAACCAATCACTGACGTCCATTCAGCCGATATACATTAAGTGCTGACTACGTAAACAAACGATTCTGAAACAATTAACCCTAACCCTAAGGTTAGGGTTAGAGTTAAAGCAAATTTAAAATGAAAAAAGCAAATAAAACGAAGGTATGGAGATTAAATACGCTTTACATCGCTTAATCAGCCAACGGAGTAAATATAAACAACTGAATACTTGTCAGTGATTGGTTGAAATTATCGAAATAAGACAATTTTTTACATGAAATAAATTCGAATACAAAAATATTTTTCTGTTCTATAACACAAAATAGATAAGTATACGAAGTTTGAAAGTCTTTCCGTACCAAAAACACTACGTAAAACATTAATGAAAAATGTGGCCCCCGTTTTAAAATAGATCCCAAAATAGATAAGTATACGAAATTTGAAAGTCTTTCGGTACCAAAAACACTACATAAAACATTAATGAAAACTGGTGCCCCCGTTTTGAACAAGATCCAAACAGAGTTCTTTACACTATTTGTTGAGTGTTGTTGACGTGGTCTTAGGATAGCCTGTGTCACATTCTCGGAAATATTGCTAGCAAAATATCTATCAAAAACATAAATTTGTTGTTGTTGAACCAACCAGAATACGAAGACGTTGCGAGTGCGAAGAGTCAGTCATCTTAACCCAGTAAAGACGAGTGAACAACGTAACCTCTATGTGGTCACGCGAATTAGTAGAAATAGCAGACAAGTCTTCCTCAAAATCACAACCTACCAAACTGGATAAAGTAATCCCAGATACGCAATTTATGAAAGAAGAACTGGATAGGCATAACCAACTTAATCTTGACAATAACAATCAATCAAAGAAATACAATTTACTGCTTTGCCTAATCTCAACAACGGGAATCTAATGTAAATGTCAACCATTGACAACAGGCTGATTTTTCAAGGGAGGCTACTCTAATAGTACTCACCGGAAGTCTCTGACCTATTTGATTACGTGGATGCAATCAGTTTCTTAAAGCACGCAACTGCTGGTTACTGTGTCTCGGGTATGTTGTTTTGTTTGCCTATTTCTGTCCTCTATCTTAACTGTCAAATTTATACCTGTTAAGAAACTATATTTACATTCTGTAGATGTTTGTATCAACATCTTCCTCATTGTTCAATAATTCTGTATTGAAGTCAGTGTAATCTGAAAGTAGAGTCAATTAATTTGTATAGATAATTAATAGCCGAACGAGTTTATTTCTTTCAGATTATTTTTGGTTCTTCTCTGTCTCCATTTTTATGCCTGCTTCTGTCTCTCTATGTTCATCTTTTCTTCCGATCTCTCTCTGTCTCTCTCTCTCGCTTTTTGTCTTATGTTCTTTATTGTTTGATACAGAATCATAAAAGTACTCGACATCCTTTGTGTCAAGTGGGTTAGTGTACAATACATGTTTATGTATAACACGCACACACATACAGATATATATATATATATATGTATATATATATATATATATATATATATATATAAAAGTTGCGTAACAGTGCCGATTTTGGTTAGGGAATGATATATATATATATATATATATATATATATATATATATATATATATATATATATATAAAAGTTGCGTAACAGTGCCGATTTTGGTTAGGGAATGATATATATATATATATATATATATATATATATATAAAAGTTGCGTAACAGTGCCGATTTTGGTTAGGGAATGATATACATATATAAAATTATATATATATATATATATATATATATATATATATATATACTTTATGTATGTATCATATGGTCGATCGAGTGATTAGACCCAATATTTTCCCTGTTAGTTTTCTCAAAATTAAGAGACTGAAATTACTATGAGTTGTTAAAATTCTGTTGGGGTAAAAAGCAAAAAAAAAAAAAAAAAAAGAAAGAAAAAATCTTCTTGTTAATACTTATTTTTGTCGGGTTCTGTTAACGATAAAAGAAAGTTGATACTGCTGGATTCAACTCAGTGCTGTGAAAGAGAAACATATTCCAGATGGTTGTTATTTTAAAGCATCGAGCCAACTATAATATTTTAGAAAAAAAAAAATTAATAAATAAGTAAATGAATGGAAGTCGAACCGGTGAGTGTGTTAATTAATAAGGCATTAAAACAGAATGACTCTTCCCAGACACAACCAACTATAAAAAGTTTTCTAATAACCAAAAATTGACATCTTGTATCAGACTGATCTACTTCTACCGGTTATAAATTTTATGTTTCGTTTCCAAAAATAAGGTGCTAATAGCTAGTTTATTTTTAAGTTTTAGTTTGTCTCATATGAAGCAGCACCTTATAAATGGATAGTTTCTTGGTTGAACAAGGTAAAAATTATCGAACGGTTAGACGTGTCATTAGAATAAGTTGCCGTTAGAAAATTTAAAGTAAATCTAAAGAACAGTTAGATGTATCAGTTAATCTAAGGTAATACTATAAACAATTAGGAATATCGTATTTATCCTAGGATAATATAATATAACAGTCAAATGGATTGTTGACTTAGATTAAAACTATGAAACAGTTATGTATGTCCATCATTCGTGAAAACAAGATAACATTGTATCAGTTAACTCTTTAGCGACCGTATTTCTTTACTTATGTATTTTAGTTAATTTCAAAGCAATCAACATTTTGGAGAGGTTTAGTAAAATAAATAACTTTTCGTATGTTGTCTGTTTTTGAAACTTAGTGAAAACTTTGGACTTGCATAAATTCATTTTGTTACTGATATTTGAAACTCTAAACATAAAACAGATGGTAAAAAGTTTTGTTTAAATATTAACACTCCAAAATGAAGATTTTGTAATGTACAATCACGGGTCTATTAATATTAAATGGCTTAAATGTTGGATAACAATAAATAAGTAGACGTGCTATAGTTAACTGTAGAACAGTTAGATAGCGTGTTAAACTATACACACATGTACATATGCATATATTTAATATTGATGATAATTGCTTAATTTGAAGTTTTGTCGTTGAAACTGGCTTCTTAAAATTACTTTCAGTAGCAAGTTTTAACGACAAAGAAATACCCTCTATTAATATTAAATATCATTTCGATTCTATAGATAGTATTTGAGTCTCTCAAACACTGCATGTTTAGTAGAGTGGAGTGTTTTTTCACAATTTTCGATTTCATGATGGGGGTAGTGTGGAAAAGATGTGAATAGACATCAAAATAACTGCTGTAAAGTTTTAGAAAACTGCGACAATATATTGTCTCCACAAATGCATCAAAAAATCCAAAAAAGTGGGGGGAAAAACGCCTCTACTTATTTATTAGCTATAAAATACAGTTTTCATTGCATCTTCTTCGGGTAGCTTTTAAATGACTGTGTTGAAATTACTCTAAAATGTGACATAAACATGTTTTTTCTGTGACTTTATCTTCTGTCTCCACAAGGAGGGATGGAAGTGTACTGTAATTTACATCTACATAAAAAATATTTTGAATTCGATAAATTATAATATTTACTATATTTTTGCATATTTTGAGGCATTTGTTGCTTCGACCGACACTAAAGATCTATCACTGTTAACTGGGTTCTAAAGGACCCATTTTTACATTGTGAGGAGAGTGGTGATAAGAAGTGGAATTTAAACTCAGGATACAAAGAGCTGGAGCAAAACTTTCAAGGCCTCTTGTCTGTTCCGCTGCCAGTCCACCATCTTGGCCTGTTATTTTATTTAACAACCCTGAAAGGATGAAATGCAAAGTTGACCTCTGCAGGATCTGAACTTTAAGTGTAGATAACTGAAATAAATACTACTCAGCATTCTATCCAATACTCAACTCAGCCACTTTGCTACTTTAAGCTGTTAAACTATAATAAACTTACTTAACCCTGAACTGTATTTGATGGCATAAAAGACACCTGAGCATAGATGCACTTCAAATTCAGCAGTGCATATTTAGTATATGTAATATAGGCCCAGTGAAGGCCCATGGCTCAGTGGTTAGAGTGTCAGGCTCACAATCATGATTTTTGGACCAGGTTGTATGTTGTGTTTTTCTGCAAAAACCTTTATTTCACGTTGCTCCTGTTCACTCAGCTGTAGAAATGAGTTGCAACATCACTGGTGCCAAACTGAAGCAGCCTTTGCGTTTCGCTTGGATGACATGGGTGGCATGGAGACAGGAGGCTGGTATGCATTGGTGACTGCTGATCTTCAATAGACTATGTTACCCAGACTTGTGCCTCAGAAGGGGGTCATTTTACCCAATATAGGCCCAACATAATTGAAGGGGGTCATTTTACCCAATATAGGTCCAACTTTGCATAAAAGACCCAGAGAAATTTTTTGGGTAAGAAAAATATGTGTGTACATGCCATCAAAGATAGTAATTAATTCTTAAAAACAACATAGTTCTGGAAACACATTACTATGCTATTTGTTACATATACAAACACACATACATACATGCAGATTTATATAACATCTTACACAATCTGTTTGTTTCTTTCAGACCCCAAAATGATTGCACGAAGACGGCACACCCATTACAACCAGGAGACTGTCCAGCTCCTGGAAGGTTCACCAAACTTGAACACTAATTCAACTTTAACTTCTAAATCTCCACCACGAGATATATTAACAGTCCCAGAAGGTACATGCCGTGATCGAACCAATGAATTCTTATCAGCTGTAAAATCGATGCAATCAAGAAGAGTATGTATCTTATTTTTACTGTGCTTTTCTCTTTTGTTTCTTATTTTTGTTTTCATCTCTTTCTGTTATCACCATTAATTACTGTCGTCATCATTAATTAACTTTGTTTTTGTATTAGGTGTAACGACTCTCTCAAGATACAACAAAATCATTATTTAACCTTATCTCTATTAATATAACATTGTCACCAATGATATGTAAATGTGTGAGCATGTATGTTGCATGTGTAAATGTACAAACACAGACACACAAACATATACACACACATACATATATACGACAGCTTCTTTCAGTTTCCATCAAATCCACTCACAAAGCTTTGGTTGGCCTGAGGCTATAGCAGAAGACACTTGCCCAAGGTGCCACACAATGGGAATGAACCCAGAACCATGTGGTTGGTAAGCAAGCTACTTACCACACAACCACTCCTGCACATACATAAACACACACATATATGTGTGTGTGTGTATATATATATATATATAAATGTCCGCAAGGCACGATTAGCGAAGACGAAGACCAAATAAACCAGTAAAAATAATAATATCTTATTTTTACTGGTTTATTTGGTCTTCGTCTTCGCTAATCGTGCCTTGCGGACATTTATTGTGGTTTTGGAGTCAGGATTTGACTGCTATTTTTTCAGCGTGGTGGTATCTCTTGATACCCTGTATTATAATTTTAAATAATTATTACCTTTGATGGTTTTTATTCCCATGCTGACCACTTGATAAGATCAATATTTTAAATATCGATCTTATCCTTATTTATATAAATATATATATATATATATATATATAAGCATGGCTGTGTGGTTAACAAGTTTACTTCACAGTCTTGTTGCTTTTGGGTTCAGTCCTACTGTACTGCTCATTGGACAAAGGTTTTTGTTTTTTTTCTATAGTCACTGGCCTTATAAGTAAATTTTGTTGGTGGAAACTGTGTTGAAACTCATCATGTGTGTGTGTGTGTGTAATGTTTTGAATAAATGAGTATACATCAATTAGCAGGCAAAAAACATGACTGCCCAAAATCAAGATCTTTAGCGAGACACCACATTATGTATGGATGTACTTGATGTAACCCAGACTGCAAGATTGCTGCAACATAATATGATGCGCAGCATCCCACTTACAAAGGACAGTTGTGGGATGGGTTGACATGATCGTTGTACAAAATAATGAGTTATACCAATTCTGTCTTTTGTTTACTTAATCGATTATTATTATACACACACACACACACACAGTAGATTCTCATTTGAACAAACGAAATAATTATGTAGTACATTGATGAATAATAATTTTCAAAAAAATATAAATTATATAATCTAGGAGACTTATGATGAGACATTCCAGCTGTGTCCATTCAATGGATTAGTGGTGTCTTAGAGTAAAATATCTGGTGTGTTCTTTGCTTCCTCACCCCTTTTTTAAAAGGTGGTTGGTCCTGATTGAAGAAGATTCGGCTACTATTTCTTACACATAGAGTGATCACATAGCAGCACACCCATTAGCTCAATTCTGAGAAGTCAAAAGGAATGGAAAATTCTTGTGAATATGTATTTGTATGTACCTGAATCGCTGTGTGATGTGTCTGCTAAATACACACCAGACAGACACACACATACACATGCATACCACATCACATTTGTTATGAGTAGCAGGAGGAAGACATGCTTTCAGTCTCAGTCTGGTTGTCTGAAACTACTAAACAGACAGATTATTATTTTTTTTTTTTGTTACAATTTCATAATTTGATACTGTGAATTAGTGTTTACTGTATTAAAACTATTTTTATGTAAAAAAAAAAAAAGAAAACAATAAAAATGGTCCCCTGATTACATTCAGTTTAACAAACTTTTGACAGTAATGCATGTGTTCTCCAGTGATATGTTAAATCGATTTTGAAGATTATCCTGCCACCTCCATTGGCCAGGAAAGGTAGGTAGTCTTTATCTGTCTGGTGGCTTGGTGGATGAGATTGAAAGGGTTGAAGGCAGACACCTTCCCTGGTCGAGCCCTCATCAACTTTTTCAAGTTTCACTTAAAAAAAAAAAAAAGAAAGTGAGGTTGTCGAGGGACAATTTGGCAGATTTGTCAGAAGGTGGACGCAAGTGACAAGAATAGTCTGAGTGAACAGGTTGTTCTGAGCATACACCTGCAGATTGAAGGACAACTGGGAGAGGGCATTTGCCTTAGTGGTCAGATTGACCAAAGTTTTGTGGGTTTTCCATGAATAGCTCTTGGAGGTCTCCCTACTTTTTGTGGAATCCTTTTTTTGATTTATTTTATTTTTTGATTTTCATTGTATTATCTCCCTTTTTTACATATTCTTTTATATAAAACCACACTGTATTGTCCTGTGCCATCCTCTATCCTTTTGTCAGCCTTGTGGTTTAACAAAGAAAGTATTATTATTAATATTATTATTATTAGGAAGGCGGTGAGCTGCTAGAATCGTTAGCATGCTGTGTGAAATGCTCAACAGTATTTTGTCTGTCTTTACGTTCTGAGTTCAAATTCTGCTGAGGTCGACTTTACTTTTCATCCTTTCAGGGTTGATAAATTAAGTACCAGTCAAACACTGAGGTTGATGCAATTTACTAGTCCCCTCCCCACAAATTTCAGGCCTTGTGCCTATAATAGAGAGGATTATTATTATTATCATTATTAGGATGGTGGGCTGGCAGAATCATTAATACATGGGACAAAATGCTCAGCAGCATTTTGTCTATCTTTACATTCTGAATTCAAATTCTGCCATGGTTGATTTTGTCTTTCAGTCTTTTGCAATCAGTGAAAGAAATACTGGGGGGGGGGGGGGGGTCGTCAATGTAATCAACTTACCTCATTCCCCTAAAATTGCTGGCCTTGTGCCAAAATTAAAACCATTATTGTTATCATCATCTTTTTAATCAAGAGGGAAGTTAGTGCTCAAGACAGGGTCTCTGAGATTAGTGAGACGAAAGGAAGAAAGTCTCTTCAAACCTAAACTTGGCTGGAATATGTATAACAGTGGAAACTCTACTAAAAGCATCCAAGGTACCAGGTGGTAGTGTTAATGCAGATCTATAATTAAATGTGTTCTAGCCATGGTCGTCCCATTTCTTTTCAGATATAGTGTATCTAAGATTTCCAGTGTGTTCCTTTCCTATTGATGACACTAGGTTGTGTGTGATATGAGGGAAACTGAGACCACTAATTCTAGCCATTTGATCAACTGCATAGTGATTTCCTCATTGACTCATGAGGCTTTTTAGTTAAACTTGATAGCCTTTTAAACCTACACTTGCTATGTGAACTCAGGGGAATGGTTGACTGCAAGATTGAATATCTAAAACATGAATGATGGCAGCTGCTTCATGTAGTACCAATCTCTAATGGTAGAGAGAACTAATACTTATCTCTAACACCTAACAAAGCTAAGGTAATGTAGAATCATTGTTTGTGTGTGTGTGTGTGTGCAACAAAACATTACAAGCCAGTGAGGGAGCCTCGGTCTAGTTTTTTCTGATCCACTGAAAATATGGACTAAATCTCTCAAAAGCCAGAAGAACACATTAGACAGTGTAATCTTAAATGCACTATGTCTAGATAAAATATAGGATCATTATAGCTGGAAGAGGTAGACCCAGAAAGACATGAGGCAAAGTGGTGAGAAAGGATCTACATGTGTTGGGACTCACCGAGGGGATGACAGGAGACTGAGACACCTGGTAGTTTGCTGTGCTTGAAAAGACATATCAAGCTAAGCAAAAGTGTGGTTGACCTTGCATATGGGCTTGTCCCTTGCAACCCTCTCCCGTTAAGTATCCCTAATCTTGCGGGATCGTAAGTGCTGGTGCCAAGTAAAAAGCACCAAGTACACTTTGTAAAGTGGTTGGCGTTAGGAAGGGTATCTATGGCAAAACAAACATGGAGCCTGAACAGTCCTTGAAACTGTCCAGCCTATGCCAGCATGGAAAACGGATGTTAAATAGTGATGATGATTGGCTAATATATGAAGTTGAACTAATATAAACTTTGTGATGTGAACAGATGATAAATTGATTGTAGAAGGTGCACTCCTTGGAAGTCTGTTGGGACAAAGTACCTTGGTCAGAGTTGAAAACATTGGCGCTCATAGATCTGATGGTATAAGTTTAAATTAAATGGGGAGAAGTTGTTGACAGATCCATCCAACATGTGCCAAACAACAAAATAAACATTAAAATGATAATGTATCATGTCTTATATTAACTTTATTCCTATTACTTATATTTTGTTTTACAGTTCAATGGTCTTGTTTCAGTCCAGCAAAACCGCAGCCAACCTCAAACTACAGAATTCACATTGAGATCTCGGTCAGTCTTTCAATAATCTTTCTGTTCCTTGTTTATGTCCACAACTTTCAATTTGAATTCATTCATTCTTTCATTGCTTCATTTATCATCAAATGCAGCAGCATCATTGTCGTTTTAATGTTGCCTTTTCCATGTTTGCATGGGTCAGATGAGATTTGTTGAAGCAGATTTTCTATGTCCAAATGCTCTTCATGTCACCAACCCTCACTTGTTAAGAAACAAGGTAATATTTTTCTACTATCTTTCAAACATGGATAGTACAACAGCTGGACATATTTCTGTGGAAGATTGCAAACAGAGGGCAGGTTTGTTTGCAATTAGTACACAATTTCAAGACAAGGAAACATGAACACACAAACCTGCAAACATAAATACTCCTCTCTCTCTCTCTCTCTCTCTCTCTCTCTCTCTTACACATACACATGACAGGCTTCTTCCAGTTTCATCATCATCGTTTAACGCCCGCTTTCCATGCTAGCATGGGTTGGACGATTTGACTGAGGATTGGTGAACCAGATGGCTACACCAGGCTCCAATCTGATTTGGCAGAGTTTCTACAGCTGGATGCCATTCTTAACGCCAACCACTCCGAGAGTGTAGTGGGTACTTTTACGTGCCACCGGCACGAAGGTCAGTCGGGAGGTACTGGCAACGGCCATGCTCAAATGGTGTATTTTACGTGTCACCTGCACAGGAGCCAGTCCAGCAGCACTGGCAATGAACTCACTCGAATGTCTTTTCCATTTACCAAATCCACTTGCAAGGCTTTGATAGGCTTGAGGCTATTGTAGAAGACACTTTCAGTGGCGTTGAACTCAAAACCCTTTATAGACATGAAGAAAATAGTGACTTCTCTACCACACCACCATACCTGTACCTATTTTTATATATTTACTACTAATCTGAGAAGCTCAATGGTTTCATGGTTAAGATAATAGTCTAGTGACCTCATTGTTCTAGGTTCAAATCTTACAAGAGTCATTGCATCTCAGCAAGGCATAATTCTGTATGCTCTAATTTGCCACTTTTTACTTTCTGATTGAGTGATAGGAAATGTAAAGATATTTGCTCTGACCAATAAATCAATCCATCCATGCCAATATGAGTGAAACTGTTGTAGAACATATTGTAACTAAAGTTGTAACATTATACATTGTTTCATCTTGCTGAAATGCCAAGGAATGAGTATCATATATTCTAGAGAATTTTATAGCTGTGTGGTTAAGAAGTTTACTTCTCAACCACATGGTTTTGGGTTCAGTCCCACTGTGTGGCATCTTGGACTAGTGTCTTTTATTGTGACCTCTGGCCGACTAATGCCTTGTGAGAAGGCCTGATATACAGAAACTGAAAGAAGCCCATTGTGTGTATGTGTGTGAGTCTATCTCCTTGCTTTGACATTGCATGGCAGTTGTAAATGAATGTCATTGTCATACAAGCAGTGTGATTTTCCATGGGGGTAAATATTATGTTGCTTGGAAACAGGTGAGGGTGGGTGACAGGATGGGCATCTGGTTGTAGAAAATCTGCCTCAGTAAAAACTCCATCTCACTATGAATGCATAGAAGAGAAGACATTAAAACTGATGATGATGATGATTAAATGATGTTCTGTCCAGAGGCAGAGGAAGATTTATCTTACATCATCTCTGTTGTATTTCTGGTACAGAACACTTTTTCTAAATTACCTCAATTCATCTGGTTGTCAGTAAAATGATCTGTGAATGTTCTGTGTTAGACCAGTGCCCAATTGAAGGTGGGAAAATTTCAGCAGGAAGGTTGTATTAATTCATGGTTGGCATTGTCTCAATTAACTTACATTGAGACAGGCATGAGTGTTGTGATTCTCATTTTTGTTATCTAAAACCAGTTCCAAGATATTGAGTAGAGAACATTATTGTTGTATTCACAGATTTGACTCCTGTTCTCACCAGTTAAGCTTTTCATCTTACAGTTTTAATGATAATGCGTTGTATATATCTTTTATCTCATACTTGTTCCAGTCATTAGACTCTGGCCATGCTGGGGCACTGCCTTGAAGAATTTTTTGTTGAATGAATTGACCCCTGTACTTGCTTTTTCTTTTTTTAAACCTAGTATTTATATCAGTCTCTTATGCTGAGTTACGGGGACATAAACACACCAACACCAGTTATTAAGCAGTACAGTGGGGACAAACACAGACACACACATAAATATATATATATATATATATATATATATATATATATACATACATACACAAAACCGACTTCTTTCAGTTACTACCAAATCCACTCACAAAGCTTTGATGTCAGCCTGAGGCTATAGTAGAAGACACATTCCCAAGGGGCCATGCAATGGGACTAAACCCAGAAGTATGTGGTTGGGAAGCAAGTTTCTTATCACACAGCCACGTCTGCATCAACACACACACACACACATCAACTGTCAGTTAATTTGCTCTAATGTTAGTTTCACACAGTTACCATGTTTCCCCAAAAAACCTGGTCTTACATTAATTTTGCATCCAAAATACTCACTACGGCTTATTTGCGGGGGGGATGTCTTATATTTTTGCAGAAAATATCCAAGAAAGACAAAATAAGTCTCATGTCCTCATGTAAAAGGAAAAAAAATTGTAAAAAGGAAACCCATGTTTTTTGTTATCAAAAGTTTATTTATTTGCTTATTGTTTTTTGTCACGTACAAATATTTTGTCTTCTGGAATATCGTCATAAATCATCAAACCCCGAACTTCAGACTGAATTTCTTGCAAATCCATTTCTGTAGAATCATAGACCCCAATTTCTCATGTTTGGCAATATAACTTTCCTTATACGAACACTTTTGTCCAAGTACCTTGCTCGTAGTGCATTGGCAACACAACTGTCAGTAATTTTATTCCATGAATTCTTCACCCAATTCACAACTTCTTGGAGGTTGGGTTTGACAAAGTTTCCACACTGATTTCTCTCCATTCTATGTTCAATATATTCATTCAATTCCATCCGCAAATAATTCTTGAAGGGTTAGTTTATTACAAGATCTAATGTTTGTAGATACAAAGCCATTCCCGTGGGAATCATTATGTGGTCAATTCTTCATTCAGAAAGGAAGGTTTCCATATCCTTTGCGCGATGAGTACTGGTCGAATTCTAGACGAAATGACCTCTTTGAGAATCACGTAAAACAAATGACATAGTTAAATAAACCCATTTTCTTATAACAGTTTGTGTGCACCAAGCCTTTTCCATTTCAAGGACATAAATTCCCCAAACTATTTACTCTTTTTTGTCCTTTGTGATGATAAGCTGTGGGACTTTTGTTCCATCAAGAACTCTTGCACTTTCGTAACCTGTTGAGGCAACGTAGATTGACGAGGCACCTGTCTGTTCAATTGTCATTTTAGATCCTTGGCCTGTAAATACTCCAGTCTCATCCATAGCAATTATATGAGAGAGATTGTATTTAGAAAATTCGATGCCTTCAACAAAAGACTTGAATGCAAGTGCACATTAAATCACTTCAGCATCCTCCAGTTTGAACAGTGTTGTCGATCTTCTTAGCGAGAGCTCATATCACCGAAGGAAGTTATCCAACCAATGAGGTGATGCTTTGAATATCTCTGGGGGTATATCCAACTGTGGTGCCATTGCAAGATGCGATTCTTAAGTATCAGCCCTGCGTACAACCAAAGCCTTTGTTCTTCTGACAGCAATCCATCCCGATGTGATATCTTCCAGCTCCGAAAATAACAATTGTCAACCTGATCCACACTTGCGCTTCTTAGTACTTACCTCGCCCACCTGTCTGCTGAAATTATCGTACTCTGCTCGCCATTTTCAAACCATTCGGAGATCCAACATCTCCTTACAGAAAGCCGTAAGATTCTTGTTATGTGACTCTTCCACAGTTCCTTTCTTTTACTCCACGGAATAAATCTTTCTTTTTGCACTCATCTTGCCTGGGGGACAAGGGAGTCAACTCCGTGCATGCGCACTTGACGCAGACTTTAACCAAGCTGCGGTAGTTGGTTTATTTTGCAAACATCACATAGTCTTGCTAACAAGCCGATGCATTTTTGACTAGGTCTTATTTTCGGGCTAGGGATTTTATTAAAAACATCTTGAAAAATTATGGTAGGGCTTATTTTCGAGGAAACACGGCGTATATTTGAAGTATGCGGTTGTGCTCTTTCGTATGATAATGTGGCTGGTTCTCCATGATAGAAAGTCCAGGGAGCGAACTAGGTTGTTGTAAAGGGAAGTAACTCAGTATTACTGTCTTCAAGGGTAATTACTCTTTGAGATATTCACTGCTGCCGCCGCAATTTATGAGGGCTGATTCTGCATCTGCACCCATAGTCTTGCACCACTGTCTTCTACAGTTCTCCAACATTGTCCGATTGATCGCAGTTACATACGTAACTTGTGTGACTGCTGTTATTTCTACAAACCATATTTGAAAAAATCCATGTATAGATGTAAACAAGTTGAAGTTGCTGCATCATACTGCTGGTTTCTTAAAAAGCCGATCGCTGTGTGTTATTAAAGAATGTAAAGAATTAGCTGAGAGAAGAAGTAAAGGACAAATCCGTATGAGTTAAACCACGTTGAGATTAAAAGAACTAGGCAAACAAAAGCTTTGGTATTTTAAGCATGTTATAACGGTAGACAGCCTAAAAAATGTTGACCTATAGAAAAGTATTTAGGAAAGGCAAAGAGGAAGGAATAGACAAAACACTTAGCTTGATAGCATCATAGGAATAACAGGATTGAAAGTACTATAATTAATAAGAAAAGAAGATATAGGGGAATGGAGAAAAAAACTATCGCTTGAGCCATTTACACTTCAAATGTCGGAGGTTGCAGATGAAATATTTATCATGAGATAACAAGTTCGATCTCGTTATCTGTAGAATACTCGGTCATATATTCTGCAATACAAGAAGTTGGTAGTTCTGTTGATCAAAATCGAGACATCAGGAACAAAATAAATTGTTTTGCAGTTATGTTGTAGAAAGTAAATAGAAACTTGTAAAAGTTTTACAATCCCGAAGTATTCAATTACCTACGAATGTTGGCAAACACGAGCAATCGACTTAGGAGTTACTTCCCTTTGTGTAGAGTTAGTTCCCTTCGCTATACTATGCTGTTAGGGTATTTACAACACATATAGTAAGCTACACAGCTAACGAAAATGCCTGTGCACATTCTATAGAACTGCTAGAAATAGTAGTCTAATTTCCCTCAAATCACAGCCCGTCATCTTTAAAAAAAGCAACAAAAGATATATTTAATAATGTAGTTTCTGGTACATGCTCTTTCAGTGCTGAGTTGGGCTTAACAATGACCAAGTTCTTTTCTTCTCAGTTGAATTACTGTCTCACTTGTTTCAAACATTAGACTGCGGCCATACTGGGACACTGCCTTGAAGAATTTTTAGTCGAAAGAATCGACCTCAGCACTTATTTTTAAAGTCTGGTACTTATTCTGTCTATCACTTTTGCCAAACTGCTAAGTTATGGAGACGTAAACACACCAGTCCTGGATTTCAAGCAGTGGTGAGGGGACAAACACAGACACAAAGACATACACACCTAGTTCCCATCTACCAAATCCACTCACAAGGCTTTGGTTAGCCTGGGGCTATACTATATTGGCTGCCAGTTTTCAAACACTTCTGTAGCAACCAGGGATGTGCCTACTTTGAATAAAATAGATTGATAGCAACATTTTCCTTTCATGGCAAAATATGTACCTAATTCAATAAAATTATGAAGGTTACCCTGATTACTATGCATAAAATGCAAAATATTTTATTTTTTTGTAGATTAGGTAGGCATAATTCGTCCCTGCTTTTCAATCTCAGTATCTAGGCTATGCATAATGCTGCTGTAGTACACATGTCGTGTACATTCCTACAACAATGTTTCCTTTATGTGCTATAAAGGCAGATGTAAATCTGCTTACAACTCCGTCACGTGCCTGTGTTTTGCTTATTTTTGTGTTTTACTGCATAAAAGTCACCAGTTGCCTACCCTGAGTAATCACTGACAGCACGTGCTTGGTAGCAGTGTATGAATAGAACTTTGATATTACTAGTGTCAGTAGTAGCAGTGGTATTAATAGTAATACTGTTGTTTCTGTTTAACCCTAGGTTGGCTCTTATCAGACAAACTCATTAGTAAAGGTGTTCCAGCCATAACAATCCCATCTTATTTATCTATGGCTACAATAGCCAATGTTTATTATTATTATTTTATTATTCTTTATCTTTTTTAGTCACTTTAGATTTGAGAGAAATTCAGCTGTTATTTCTATCAGGACAAAGGTCACTCTCGGTTATGATGCTGTTAATAGGAGAGGTGGCATCAGTTGAGGAGACAGTGGTAGTATTAAGAGTAATAGTAATAGTGGTGGTGGTTGTTTTAATAGTTGTTGCACCAGTGATGTTGGTAAGGGTTGTGATGAGGGTACTGTAAATGGGGTGTGCCTTTATGGTGGTTGTGAGGACAGCTGTAACTCTGGTGGTAAGGTAATGATAGTAATTGTAAATGAAAGACCCATATGATTTAATTAAAAAAACTTCTTAAAATCGATGCATATCGCTGAAGTTTTCTTCGGTTTCTTCTTCACTTTGTGCTAAGTTCCACGAACTCCCATGTAGAAGTCCCTACCTGATTCTATAGTCAAAAAAAAAAAAAAAAAAAAAAACCCAGAGGAGAAGAACAACACCTTTTCCAAATAACAGTTTTCTATGCACATCTTGACCACAAGGGGTTGGCTATATCATTATAATATTTAAGTATAACAGAACCATCAGTACATAGATAACTGAAATGTAAATAATTAGAATCAATAAAATGTAATGATCATGTGAATTCGACATTGTGATTCCAGCTCACTGTTTTGAGATCAAATCTACTGTAGGAGTTTTTGTGTATTTGGACAGAATGCTTAATTCTCTGTGCCTTATTATACCTAGCTTTTGTGAAAAAGTGTCAGATTTAGGAGTTTTTACATTATTTACATTTGACGGATATGCATAGTGGTTAAGAGCATGGGCTACTAACTCCAAGATTCTGAGTTCGATTCCAGGCAGTGACCTGAATAATAATAATAATAATAATAATAATAATAACAACAAGAACATTGAAAAGTACCTTAGGAATGAGAACCCAGGTTCGAAATTTCCCCATGACACCTGATGAAGGCTGGAGAGTATATCAGCTGAAACGTTAACAACAAACAAAATGAGGACAAATATCCGTCAAGTGTAAATAATGTACATAATTCCTCATCTCTTAAATATAGAACTGTATTAGGAGTTTTTGTTTTGCTTTCAGAAATAATTTCATTCAATAGTGTTTACTGTGTTAGACTTGCGTATTATCCAGATGATGATTTATCTTTCAATCAATTGAATTCATGGAAACAGAACCATGCACCAAAATTAATATCTTCTAGAATCTTAGACACTTTGCTTGTTTTGTAGAAGACTATGTCATAGTAAATATGTTTATTGAAAACTATAACAAAATTAACATATTTATGGAAGACTACAGCACCATAAACATATTTAGGGAAGACTAGAACATAATGAATGTATTTATAGAACACTAATTACAAATTAACACATATGGAATGCAGTGACAGTGAATGTTTATGGAAGACAGCAACACAATATCATTTCTGAAAGACTAACAAAATATTGTAGTTATGGAACACTAAAACACATTAAAATTCTTATGGAGGCATATAACACCATGGAAATATTTCTAGAATGCTGCAACACTACAAACTATTTATGAAACACTACAGCATGATATCATATTTATGGAAGACCACAACTCAATAACATATTTTTGGAAGCGTTCTTCCATAAATTTGTTTATTACAAAATTGAAAACTGAAGCAATTAATTTTAAAATTAAAAAGTACAATTAAATTTGAAATTAAAAAGTACAGTTTTTTATGTCGTGTGGTTAACCTTATGTTTAATTTTCATTTTAGGTCAGTTGGGAAAAATCTTGCCAACACATCATTCAAACTAGAGAAACTGGCTTTGTGTAAGTAACTACTGACATCCTGTCTTTCCAAGTAAAAAATGATGTTGAGATAAAATGGCTGCGTGGATGAGCTATTGGACTATTTACTCTGAAATTTTGAGCTCAGATCTACTGCTGGTGTTTTATTGTGATTGTTGTTTAGCTTAGGTTAGCTGTGATTAAACTGACTTATGATGAAAGGTGTTCCAGTTATAATGATCCCATGTTTTATCTAGACATAATGCATTTAAGATTACATTATCTAATGTGCTCTGCTGGTTTTTGAGAGAGATTTAGTTCATATTTCTAGTGGATCAGAAAACTAGATCAAGGCTCCATTAGCTTGAAATGTTTTGTTGCACACACAAACAATGATTCTACATTACGTTAACTTTGTTAGGTATTGGAGATAAGTATTAGTTCATGTGGGAATGTTATGGGAATATTCAGCCTTAGATCAAAGTCCACTAGTCATTTTGCTCTGCTCTGGTTTCAACACCAAATGTATGGCTATTGTCCTTGATCTCAAGGGATTTTCACCAATATATAAATGTCTCTGGAACCAATGAAGAGCTAAGAAGAGTCAATAATTATTACTGTGCAGTAAAACCTTGATGTCTCTAAGAATCCAGTCCCAAAGGAATCTTTCTAAGGATTATTATTTAGCCCCGGATTCATGGTGTTGAATAGATAAATGAGAACTGTCCTCTCCTCTCGGATAAGATGACAATCTATAAACTATTGTATTATTAGCAGATTTGGTCCCTATTCTTGACATCTATAAAACCAGTGTTACTTACTTTGTTTAACAAAGAACTAGAAATAGCAATCATGTCTTCTTCAAATTGTATGCTGTTGTCTTTAAGCAGAAAGGACACTAGATAATATGGCCTTAGATATAATATGCTTCAATAAAAGACAAGATGGTTATGACCAGAACACTTTAACCTTTATGTCTGTTGGATCAAGGTCGACCTCATATGATCACAACATAGATCTGAAAGACTAGTATTATATTAAAGACCAGTCTTATATTCATCAATAATTGATTAAATAATTATTTGTATTGTGATTATCCAGTTATATCTGAATATATGAAGCAATAATAATAATGATAATAATAATAATAGTAATAATAATGGTATCAGATTTTGGCACAAGGCTAGCAATTCTGGGGAGGTGGTGAACTGATTACATCAACCCCAGTGATCAACTGATTACATCAACCCCAGTGATCAACTGGTACTTATTTTATCAACTCCATAAGGATGAACAGTAAAGTTGACCTCAGCAGAATTTGAAGTCAGAACATAAAGATGGACAAAATGCCACTAAGCATTTTTGCCTGGCATGCTAA